>NC_056727.1:134373479-134455979 GCF_019279795.1 Protopterus annectens
TCCAGAGATTATACAATCCACGTGTGTTCCCAGTTAAGCATAACCATAAATTATCGATAAATCTGCTTTATTGCTGTCGCAGCATATTTCCTTTATAGGAGCAGATCTAGACACCACCACCGCCTTGGTCAGATTGCCTCAAGCAAGAGTAATCTCTCTATGAAGTCAAGTGTCCCACTTGTTAATGGAAAGAAGAGTTCCTACATTCCAGGTTCTGAAGCTGTTGGGCACCATGGCAGCGACGCTCATAGCGGTTCCTCTGGGACGAATACACATGAGGATACTCCAATGGTTACTCTTCACACACTGGTCTTATCAACAGCTTCCAATGTCACACAAGATTCTACTGACAAATGCTTGCAAAAAGGACCTTCTTTGGTGGTTGAACAGCCACCAGGTAACTGTAGGTTGCCCATGTACTTCCCCCTCCCTCAGCAACGGTGACCACGGATGCTTCCCTGATAGGGTGGGGGGGGGCTGTTTCAGGGGAAGAACTATCCAAGGCATTTGGTCAGAGATGGAATCCCATTTGCACATCAGTGTCCTAGAGTTGAAAGTGGTATTTCTAGCGTTGCAACACTTTCACGACTGTCTACCTTGAGAGACTATTGTAATACAGAACGACAACAAGTCGGTAGTCTGGTACATCAACAAACAAGGGGGAACCAAGTCTTACCCCTTATGCTGAGAGGCCCTGAGAATTTGGCAGTGGGCTGTATCCACCGGGTGCTTTCTGATAGCAACACACATCCCGGGGTCATCCAACATGCTAGCGGACAAACTGAGCAGAGCCATTCTGTTGCCTCACGAGTGGTCCCTCAAAGAACAAGTGGCGGAGATGATATTCTGCAGATGGGGCCAGCCTTGCTGCAACCTTTTTGCATCCCTGATGAATGCCAAATGCAGAAGCTACTTTGCCCTATACCCTCAATGGGGGACAGCCCAAGGGATTCGCTCGTACACGATTGGCCCTCGGGTCTCCTTTATGCTTTTCCACCAACCCCTCTGATCACCAGATTCTTACAGAAAGCCAAAAGCTTGGGAAGGGCTGTTATTCTGATAGCCCCATTTTGGCCTCGGCAGATATGGTTCCCCTTCCTTCAACAATACCAAGTGGAAGAACCTTGGGTTCTGGACCCAGTGCCAGACCGTCTGACTCATTCATTGGGAGTTGTACACCCCTCTCTTTTCTCCCTCAAACTGACAGCTTGGCTGCTCCACTTCCCAACCTAGCCAGTTAATATAAATTGTTTTCCGCTGTACAACATATTCTAGTTTCTTCTCATAAAGTCTCCGCCAGGAAACTGTACAACAGCAAATGGAAGCAGTTTGTTCATTGGGCTTCTCAGCATAATATTGATCCCTATGTCACTCCTATTCATAGTATTCTGGAATTCTTGACTTTGCTTTTTCACGATGGTGCAGCAGCTGCTACTATAAGGGTTCAATTGGCTGCTATAGCCAACTTTCATGTGGGATGCAAAGGTTCTAACATTATGTCCCACAGATTATGTAAAGCTTTTTTGAAAGGGACTCATCACCTTTGGCCACCCATCAGACATCCAGTTACTCCCTGGAATCTAAATTTGGTGCCGTCTCAAATTATGCTTCCCCTCTTTGAGCAGGCGTCATCTTGTCTTCTGAAGTTTCTTTCTTGGACAACAGTTTTCTTGGTGGCTATTACCTCGGCGCGTAGAGTTTCTGAACTACAAGCACTTTCTATCGGACCTCCATATCTGGTCTTTCACCCCGACAGAGTGTCTCTCAGGACATATCCTACCTTTCTTCCTAAGGTCTGCTCCGAGACTAATTTAAATCAGTCTATTGAGCTTCCCACCTTTTTCAGACATTATTCCAGTAACTTGGAATACATGTTACATAAGCTTGATGTTCACAGACAATTGAGGTTTTATTTGGACAGAACAAAGGAATTTAGGAAATTGGATCAACTCTGTTTCCTATGCAGATAATAAGAAAGGTCTTGCTGTATCCAAAGTTACATTGTCTAAATGGCTTTCTGATTGTATAAAATTTGTATATTCTTCAGCTAACCAACCTTTAGAACTTGAAGTGAAAGCTCATTCTACCAGGGCTGTTTCTACGTCCCTGGCCCACGCAGCCCGTTTACCTTTGGACACCATTTGTGCAGCTGCTACTTGGTCCAAACCTCATATGTTTATCACTCATTGCAAAGTGGACAGGATCTCCAGGGACAGGGCTTCCTTTGGTTCCACCGTTCTCAGGAATGTACTCCCGTGAGCCACCCAGGATTAGGGTTCTTGGTATGCTACCCACGTGTAAGAACAAGCGGCAAGATTGAACAACTTCACATAAAGAAGTTATGTTCTTACCATAACATTCCATGTGAGTTCATCTTGCCTTTGTTCTTACACTCCCTCCCACCTTCCCCCTCCGGGTTCTGGAAGAACAGGTATGACTGGTGGTCTGGTTGGTCTGACTAGTGTCCTTACTTCCAGCCAGAATATCTCTTAGCTAATTCTAAATGGTTGTATACATATGTACATATTGTATTTTTGGTGCTTAATTATATTTTTTATTGCTGGGTTCAGCAAACTAGATTTGGGGTTGGTAAGAGAGCATCATGGGATAGGGACTGTGCCTCGAGCCACTCAAAGATCTTGAGCTTGGAAACCGGCCAACTCGGAGCTGATGGATCGGCTCCGTATCCACGTGTAAGAACAAAGGTGAGATGAACAACTCGCATGGAACATTATGGTAAGAACATAACTTCTTTTTTTCTTCTACACATTTTACCTAACAATAGTCTACGTTGCCATCGTTGATAACTTGCTCCCCTTTTTTCCTTTTACCTCTTAGGTAATCTCTTTGATAATATTGCTGGTATCTTCCTCTTTTCTCTACCTATTGTATGTACTTCTTCCTACCAGTGTTGGTAGGTTTCTTTCTTTCATTCTGTCTGTTAAGCGTGAGTGTGTTTGTGTGATTTCTTAAAAATGGCAGAAGCAGAATGGCACGTCAGGCTTCAAACAGTATCAGGATTGTGGAAGAAAGATGCCAAATTCAGATGGGCATCTTTCATGTGTATATTGTATGGGTACTCCCCACATAGAAACTGTGTGTAAGATCTGCCAAGTTTTCATTGCCCAAACTTTGGCAGAACAGCAAAATAAGTTGATGTTAAAGGGATTGTTGATATCCACATTTAACGAAGCCCTCTCTAAGCCAGAGTTTTCCAAATCTGAACCAGAAATGAGAAGCCACTCAGTGCCGACCTCACCATTGGCCCCGGACTCCAAAATCTCATAAGTTGCCAGTTCCATCTGTGTCTTCGGAGCAGAGTAGTAAAATTGTCAAACTGATTGTAAAACAACCTTTGGCACCAACAGTTGGGTCCTCATCGGTACCGACTGTTGTACCACTGATCTTGACTACTTCGGCAGAACCAGTCTCCTCGGTGCCAAATTTGACAGTCTCTTGCACCGGCAACCTCTTCGGCATCCTCCTTCATTGTCTTCCCACTCAGTTCCAACTTCTCCATCTGCTCCGCAGCATACAGTGCCAAAATTTGAAGCATTTGTACTTCCCAGAACAAAGTATTCTCCTTCTACAGACCTATTTTTGGGTCAACTCCCCAGTCCTTTTGTGGATAAGCCAGGGTCTCCCCTGAGGATGTCTGTCCATTCAACCAGAAGTCTTTCCGAAGTGGACATGGTGAGCTTGGTGGATCAGCTTTTGGTGGCCAGGGGGTCTTCCCGCACCCATGCCGACTTTCCTGCCTCCTTGAGTCGAGGCCTATTCTTCCAGGATTCCTCTGGATTGCCCTCCTCCTACCTCCTTTACAAGCCCACCACATTGACTATCCCGGTTTCAGGTGTTTCGGTGCCGAGAGAAGGTTGGCTCTGATGTCTTCGGCTCCATTGGATTTCATAGACACCGGGGGCCATGGTGTGGCTGTTGGTTTGGGAGACTACAGTACAGTACCAATTGTTTGCTCTGGGCCATTTTTGGTTCTCGGAACCCTGCCAGTTTCGGACCTTCCCCTGCTTCTGTTTTGGAAGTGGTCCTTCAGAGCGGGGTGTGACTGTGGTTCCAAGGATGTCTTTCTCTGTTCTGGGCTCCCATCTTTCTTCAGGGGGACCTGCCTTTCAGATCATGGGGAGAGCTTTAGCCTCTGTGGGCATTCAGCTGGGCCCCATCTACGTCGGAATGTCACATATATTTGTACCTTCTGGACCGCAGCTGCCACCACCTCTCACGTCGGGACAGTGGGCACCGAATCAGCAATATGTTCTCTTTCAGGGCCCCTCTTCTTAGGAGTCCTCCTCAGAGATTCCCATTGAGGAGCCACTCAGTAAGAAGACTTGTAAGAGGAAGCATCTAGATTCCCCAGAAGAGTCTATTTCAGAAGACACAGATTATGATGAAAGGGGACTGTTCCTCCCTGGTCATCCTAGAAATCATGAAACAGAAGGCTGATTGAAAGTCCACCAATTCATTGAGGAATTTTTTTTGCAGGCTTTTGGTGCTTGACCATGTACTTCCTGGGCGACCCCACCCGCTGACGACCTTAAGTTTATAGCACAGCTGGCGTGGAAGGCTCCTGATTCTTTTGATCCAATTCCCTGGAGGCCAGATAAAATTTTAGCAGCTCCTGAAGATCAACCACATTAGGGAAAGGGTTTAGCAGTAGATGCCGTGGTGGCGGTGGCCACCAAAAAGGAACTTGCCAAACAAAGTTCCACTGTCCACCATCCAAACAGAGGGTCTCAGACAATGGACAGGTTTGGGAAGTGGGATTTGTGTCATCAACCTTTGCTCTTAGGTCTTTGAATTTCATGGCACACTTTTACGAGATTTCAAAGAGGTCTGATACCCTAGCTGGAGCTGTGTCTGATGAGGTGAGGGATAAGGTTGTCTCTCAACTTGCCACCCTAGAGTCTATATTGAATTTGTCCATGCGACTCATCGCTCATGCAACCGAAGGAACGACTAGGCAGCGGGTACAAGTGTTGCCATAAGGCACCACACCTGGATGCTCCTGTCTGATTTTGCAGAACCTTTTGAGTCTTCCTTCATCATTGTTCCTATTGACAGATCTTTATTGTTTGGCCGCAAAGTCAGAGAGACACTAGCTAGATGTGAAAAAGATGGGAAGACTGTTTCTGCTGTGGGCATTCATTTTTCAAATCCTCAACAGTCCTACTCCAGGAATCATAGCAGTGGGAAAATGTGGTTCAAAAAATCCCAAGGGCCTTTTTAGGACACATGGTGAATACTCCCCCTCTGGGCAGAGGGGGGAGTTCTAATGGAAGATGCCCTCCCCATGACAGAGTAGGTCCGCTTAATCAGGACTCCAGAGATTTCTTCTCCAGACAGCCCTACCAGCCTTGCTGAATGGAGGCTAGGTTACTTACCTCTGGAAGCAGTCTGGGGAAGATTTTCACTGCACCAAACAGCCTGGCTAATAACTTTGGATACTTGGATGCAGAGAATTATCACCAGAGGTTACAAAATTCCTTTCAGTCACTTTCCAAAGTTACAAAAATGAATCCCCGATTTTGCACCTAATCAGAAGGGTCTAGCACCAGTAGAGATTCAAAAGCTGCTGGAAAAAAATTCATCCAAGAAGTCGCACCAGACCAGAAAGGATCCAAATTTTTCTCCAGGTACTTTTTTAGTGACAAAAAAGATGGGACTGGAGACCAATATTAGATCTCAGCCTTCTGAACAAGTTCATTCAGCAGACAAAATTTCAGATGGCCACAGTTCAGTCTATCCTTCCCTTTCTGTAGGAGAACGATTGGATGTGCTTTATAGAGCTTCAGGCTGCACATTACCACATAAAGAGGGACAAATGCTCCAGAAGATTCCTCCACTTCTGGCTGGACGCCAGTCATTTATTTATTTATTGATTTGCAGTTTGTTTACCAGGATGGTCCATTGGGCCATGAGGAGCCCATTTTCAATGGAGTCCTTGGGGAGAAAAGTCCCAGTAAATACAAATATAGAAAATTACAGAATTACAAAACAATTACAATATTTACAAAAGCACTTAGAGACATTTAGAAAAAAATACATGGTAACAACAGTTGCAATAAATTGGCATTTGATGGAGCAAATGCATGAAAATCCCATTATAAATATATTAAGGTAGTTATAAAGAATACAAGTTCCTTCAGGAAATTATGGGCTAAAGGACGCTATTAGCAGATATGTTTGGAATAGAGAGAATTATAGTTAAGGAAGTTTTATGTAGGGTGAGAGCAACAGCAATTTCCAATTCAGAGTGCTGCCCTTCATTCTCACCACAGCCCCCAAAGTGTTCACCAAATGCATGGCAGTGTTAACAGCTCATTTGAGACGACACAGTTTCCAAGTGTTTCCATACCTAGACACCTGGCTCCACACCGCCCCCTCCAGGCATCTACTGCTTCAAGCCACAGACTGTGTTGAACCTTTCCGAATCTTTGGTCATTTCGATCAACAGAGAAAAATCCCAGTTAACTCCTACACAAGATCTAGAATTTATAAGAGCATGCCTCAATACAATTTCTTGTATAGCCTCTCTCCCTCTGCAAAAGGTTTCACAGGTACAGTCTCTGTGGTCTTTATTACCAGAAGAACAAGAAACAGAATCTCCTTCTATTTCATAGCCCACTTTTTGCTGGACAAACATTTGTATTTCCTCCTTAGCATGTACCTCATCAGAAAACGAATTTGTCCCTTCAGGGAAGTGTATTTGAACACAGCTGGGTACAGTAGTTTGAATCTCACACCTGCATCTCGACATTCCCTGAACAGTGGAATGAATTTACTTCTCTTCGGCCTGGTGTACAATTAGTAATCATTCTCCACAACCACTCTGCTCTCTCCCACTTTTCAGTATTTTTTCCTTCTGCCACAGTTTTGGCAAAATCGGCTCCTTCAGTTGGTAGGATTGCACCTTTACTCTTAAAGGTCTGGGTTGCTTTCTCATAGCCAGGTTTGGAGGATACACACAATGTGCAGTTTCAACTGACAACTCCTGCTATGAAATACCAGTCCAGTTGCTTATTTGTGCTTTCATAAAATTAACAGTCTGTTTCTTCCAGCTTCTCTGGTATAGCTGAAAATCTCTGGTTTTCCCTATGTGCTTTGTCCTCTAATTCTATTTGTGAAACATCTCTTCCTGAGCAGTCTCGTATTCAGCCAGCCTTTTCTTCATTCCAGTCTCTGATTTTTGCAGCTTTATCAGCTCATCTGAATATCTGTTTAAAGCTTATTCCATTTTTTTCCAGCATTTTACTGTTTGTGTTGATATACTCCATCAGTGTTTCATTTATTTTAACCAGGTACGTGTGCAGTTGTCTTGTATCTTCCCCTAGGTTACTGGAAGGTATGTCTGGAGGTTGCATTGACTTTTGATGATCAGCTGCAGAAATTTTCCCCAGTCAGTGTTTCTTCCTCACTTTTTGTAGCTTCTTTTTTTCAGGTGCTCTGTATTTTTTTCCTTGGCTTCTAGGCAGTACACTTACTAGCCAGTTACTGAAATTTACCCATAAGCACAAAAGTGTACTGGCTTTCTCTGTTGAGTTTTTGTTTTCACACTGGGAGAGAGAGAGTTATGCTGTTACTCAATGTGCAGCCATCTTGGAAGTCCCAAACATGGCTACTTTTTGATGGTAGAGGTTTGGAGGCATGTAACAACATCTTGAAATACAACAGTGTAGACATTTGCTCTTTCATTTTCTTCTGAGTCTAACACCAGAGGGGGTGCACAGAAGATAACTGCCTTTTTTAAGGTATAGAATGAGAAGGCAGATGGTATTCCCAAATATGATTGATGTATCATTGCAAGCATTTGTTTTCTCAGTTTATTGGGAATTACCATTTTCTTGGCTTTCTTTGAACAGTAAATCTTTGGCAAAACTTATTTCTTCCTGGAAAGAAAGTAAGATTGAGTTTCTTTCCTTAACCATGATATTTTACTCAGGCAGTCACAATGTTTGATAAACATTCTAAAATGTAATTACGAACATCCAGAAAACCTTTACTTCTGGGGTCTAACAGCCCTTGGATGCCCAGCTTAATTTATTTCCTTCAGCATTACAGCCATTTAGGGTGTATTAAAAAGATGGAGGAAAAACTTGAATTAAGGGTATGACAGTGTGTGAAAAAATTAGTAGTCTGCGTGGTCAGAAGAGACCAGACTTGAGTCTAAGAACAGGGGTTACTGGGGGAATGTGATAGGGACTTGTAGGGGATGGACAGGGAAATTGATGGCAGTGAAGAGCTGCCATGGAGTCTAAGGAACTGATGTGGATGCAGTGGGGATCCCATGGACAGCATGGTGGATGTCTTGTATTCCTTTGCCTAGGGATGCATTTCACCTAAGTCCGTCCCTGTTGAAAAGTACGGTAGTTTTCATATTTGTGTCAATGACTCTGTAAAGGAGTATGGCAGCATGATACCCTGAGGTATCATTTTGAAGGTGGCATCAGTCCAAACACATTGATCCCATTACCTGATCTATATTCTAAGACACCAGCAGAACTATTATAGTTTTAGATGTGTAAATTATGATATTTGTTTGTCAGTATCTTATATTAGTATATCTGTAAGGAAGCTTGGTGACGTGATGGGTGAATTATCATTTTGAAGTCAACATCGGCCTGGCCACTTTGGTTCTAGTACATGACCTCTGTCTAGCGTACCTGCAGGTACTTGATGCTTTATTTATGTTTCAGATGTGAATATTCTGAGTTTTCATATATGTGCTACTCTGTAAGGGAGCATGGCAGCATAATGGGTGAGGTATCACTTTGAAGCTGGCATCCATCTGGACAAATTGAGCTCTTGACACAACTGTTGTGAAGTATATCTGTGAAAGTATAACTTGTGTATTTTTCAGTTATCAAAGTAATATTTTCATAATTGATATCATTATCTTGTGAAGGCAGCGTAACATGGATGATGCCTCATTTTGAAGCTGACATCAGTGTGGATAATTTGTGCACTGACACTTGGCCTCTGTTTTGTACACTTACAGATCTATAAGACATTGAGAAATATGGTATTTTTCATATTTCTGTCAATATTTCAGTAAGAAAACATGACAGTGCTGGCTGAGGATGCTATTTGAAATTAACATCTAGGGAAAAATCATTTGTGCATTGTATGTATTTACATGTTATGGTTATTCAGATATTGTCACTTGCAAGAAATATGCAATGTCCTAAAAATATGTGCTGGGTGGCAGTTATAAAATCACACTTCACAGTTGCAATGTCAACACTTGGACATTTGGGAAGATCTGTTTGTGCTACGTAATTTTCATATTTGCACTTTTTCTGTTGGTAGGCTTTGAAAGTTATGTTTAAGTATTGATTCGGAAATATAAACTCTGAAAAACAGCTCTTTTTTCCTAGGGAGGAATTGACCGTCATTATTTCTGAGTTTCTTAAGAGTAAATAACCTAAAAACATAGGATGTATGTGGTAGATTGAAGACTGCGGATTGAGGAATGGATTGTCTACAAAACTAGTAACACTTTTTTCTATATTTTTTCACGTATGCTATGTAGTATAATTATCTTTTTGTATTGTGCAGGAAACTCTGCAGCAGCTGATTGTGATGTCACTGCCAAATATTTTGACCTTGGGTAGAAATCCACTTTCAGGTAAGTCATTCAGATAGTTTTTTTGTGTAGGTTCAGAAAGTTGAGACAGAAATCCCAAAGGCTGACACACCCTTAAGAAGGCTGTTGTTTCTAACTCTTGGCTGTGAACATATTCATCATTGGTACTGTTGATCATCTGTGGTATTTTGCATCTGTACAGTGGATATGCTCTTCATATTACTCGTTTTGTTCAGCACTTTGCTAATCACAAGTAATACAGTGCCTTACAAAATAATTTTGAATGGTTTATATATGTATATACGTGGATGTGTTGTTGTGAGGGAGTTATTTATTTTATTGGCCTTGTCTTAGCTTTTGGTGCAACAATTTGTTGGATTTAAAAACAAAAACACTGCGGTTAATCTTTAGTCATGACTGGAAATGAAGACACCCCCCCTTCAGCCTTTTGTTTTAATTGTATGACACCATTACTACTCTGTATGAATGGCAGCAAGTCTACATTGATGAGGAATATTTTGCATTTGAAAAAATGTTTCCTATAGACAGTTGGATGTCTTAATGTTTCTTAAAACAAAACTTTTTTTTTAATTTTGCTGCATGTTTACCTATGTGATAAGGTGTGGAAGGTAAATATCCACTGTCCATTCACAAAAATAAATATTTGCAAGACAGCCTTGTAAAGCGTGAAGCACAAAAAGAGAAGGACTTGTCTTGCCCTATGCTAAATTTCTATTTCCTAGTAGCATATGGTAAAGTATTCCTAACCCTTAACTACGTAGCATGCTGAAAACAAGTTGAGCTGGATGAGTGCTCTCAGCTTTGTGTACCTTTTTGGCAGATAGCCTGGAATGCTGGAAGTACTGCTGTATACAACTGGGAGAAAAGTGCATGTTAGAGATTCCTGAAGTTGTGCTTTATAGCTTTGAAAGTATAAATACATATAGCAGTAACATCAAAAGCTTAAGTATTGTATTAGTCAAATTTGAAAGAGCTTTCTAAATGATTTGCGCCCTTACAGACTATTTGTTCTTACTCTGTGGTTGTGCAGCCATGGAGTTACTGTGTTAATGTAAGGGGGGGGGGGGGTTGATGGTGAAGCCCTTCCATGGAACCTAGAGAAAGTACTTGTCAGATTTTTTTTCTGTTTTGTTTGTTTGCAATTGTTAATTGGGAGTCACTGACTGTATGGTCCATTTTCATGCGAAATCCAGAAGTTGAAGTCTCCATATAAATTATATACAAATAAAAATACACAAGTAATGGCATGACAAGCATCATGAAGGTAATAAGGATATATTTATCTAGACACTGACTTGTTAGCATAGATAATCACTCACCTTCTCCAAGGACCCTACAAAGGGGCATGGAATATTTAATGCAAGATGATGGGTGGCTAGGTATTAGAGTAGATGGCAGTTTGCATTGTTTTTGCATCTTTAATTGAATCATCGCATTTTAAACACTAACATGAGTTTACCTACATTACTGGAAAAGAAAGTAACAGTTTTTTTTTTTTTTTTTTTTAACAGTTTTCATTTAACGTGACATTAGCTAAATTATTCAGGTACTACCTTCCCTTAAAACTCACTCCTCCTCAATATTATTTTGCACGTATTGTTCCTACGTATTCAATCTATTTCTATTAAAATTTGCTCCTTTCCTTTTCTAAAGATCTGTATTTGTTTTTTTTATCTCATTTACAGTATCCAGTACTTAAGTTACGTTAGGTTTAGAGTTTGATTTCAGCTTTGTAGTAATTGCATTTTTTACAGGAAATACCGTTAAACTTAATAAGGCCTTACTGTGTTTAGGCAATTAAATCCCAAAGGAATAATGTGCTTGGTTACAACCATTTGCTCCCCCAGCATATCTGTAAAAATACTCTGTAAGCATTTTTTTAAATCAGTCAACTTTTTACATTCCTAAAAAGAATGGGGACCCAATTACCTCTTTGATCCCCATCACACTCATAGCATCTGCTATCTATGTGGGGAAAAATCCACTAAAAATCTACTTTGGGTATAAAAATATATATACAAACACCTTCATCAGGAAATCCTAAACTTTTTGGAATTTCTTGCATACTTGTGAGCCTTACAGGTTTCCTCCCATTGTTCCTTTGTGAATTGCCTTTCCATTCCCTCTTCCTGATCTTTTCTTACCATGTCTGAGTCTTATAGTTTTTCTACAGTAGTTTATAGGGTGGTAGGTTGGCGTAACGGTTAAGGTGCTTACCTTAGAAACACAAGGTGCAGGGTTTGATTCTGACATAGGGTAATTGGCTAGGCTTAAAATGGCCCATAAGGGCAGTTAACCTAGTACTAACCTATGCACCTATACATCCTACTAAATATCCATTTTTAAAAGCAGCTTTTATTATATATTTAACTAAAAACTTTATCAGAGCCAGTCTTCAACTTAGCACTCCACTGTCGCTTTCTTTTTGCCTTTGCTCAGTCATCAATCCCTACTGGAGAAGGCAGTCTTTAAACTTCTGTTTAACCTCATCCCACTGAATTACCTTTCCGTCATGAGTCATTTGCTTCCCTGTACTTTGATTCCTTAGCTTATTTCTTCCTGTGAATTCCAACCGTATCTCACCTGTATTCTAAAATCCTGCTAACTGATATTCCTATCAATAGCGTCTTTTCTCAATTTCCACACTAGACTTGGTTCTTAAAATATTTTCTGCTTCTTTATAAGTGTAATTGTATATGATTGTTATTTTCGTTATGAACTTGCACCCAGAATCTAGATTCTTTACCTGTTGACCCCCCCCCCCACACACACACACACACACATCACTTTTCACTTTGATTAATAACCTTTTGCTGGAGTTATGTATATGAGTCTTAACTGTGTAGTTCTAAAGTACCAAACGGAGTTCAAACGGGGTAACCATAAAGCACCTTGTTATATTGGGAGAATCAACTTACACACTTATCTTGCCATCTTCCCCTCTCAAATTCCTTCACCTCTTTATCATACACTACTTCTCCTGTGGTTGATTAAAAAGAAAAAGAAAAAAAAAACACCTGGTCTATGTGTAAAATTATTTTCAGTGCTTGAATCTTAGTATTTGTATACATAATCGAGCTTAAAGCTTCTTAGCGTTTGTATGATCTTTTGATGTGATGACGTCTTTTCCTTCTCTTGCTCAACATATTGGTCTCTGATCTGACCTTGGCCACATCTAAACTTTGAATCTGGTGCTCGGGCTCCTCCCCTACCCATAATCCTTTGTGTAAGGAACAAACCAGATCTCATTTTCTGCCATAAGCACTTGACGGATCTTTGTGCTCAGGAATATTTTTTGTCAAAAATATGGATAAGTACTTCACATTTTGATTCGTCTCTAGCATTTATGCTTGCCGTTTCGTCCTCCTTTATCTCCTTCCTTCCACTGGGGTGTCTTTTCATAAAGAAAAAAAAATAGTTTAGTAGATAAGTTTGTGTTGTTAGTTCATACTGTACACCGTCTTCTAAGACACTTTCTTCTTCTTTATTTGGTTGTGAGGATGGCTGATAAGCCCTCCGGCTTTAAAAAACATGTGGCTTGATCCTACAAGCTACCCAATTTGGACACACACTAGAAGTGCATGTATTGCCTAGGGCCTTCTCATCTTGCTGTTACCTGCTCTGTCTGCTAGGTTATTGGTCAAATCTTAGAGAGAGAAGAATCCAGCTGATTTTAAAGGGTCTCCTACAGCCTACCACAGGAGGAGAGCCGTCTTCAAGATTGGGGAAGTCTGTGGTTGCTTCATCTTCCTCTTCATCTTTAGCCTCAAAAAAGGCTGATAAATTGAAGGAAATATAAGGAGACAGAGAAAAAGAGAAAGTCAAGGGGAAAACAAACTCTACAGAAAAGAGATTTCTGGATCTGACACCCCTGTCTGCTCCTCCAACTAAGATCTCTAGACCTTCTGAGTCAGTACTCCTTTTTTTTTGGATCTGATCATTATTGGATTTGTAACACCACCTAGGCTTTCTCCAGATCCTATCTCACAGAGGCTTCCTTCTCCTGCAAGATAGATCCTGTTATCCTTTTAGATCTCCTTTCTCTACTTCCTTTTTAAGGTCAGCAAGGTCTTCTTGGGGCCTTATCAAAGCAGACATGGATGGAATGATGAGGCATTTCCTTTGAACCCAAATCTATTTGGGGGTACTCCTGGCTCTGACTACTTTTGAATCAGGAAGAATCATTTCTTCTCACTCATTAATGGCTCCTTCTCCAATCTGACCTCTTGGATCTTAGACTCAGGATCTGACTCTTACCCAGGGCAGATCTACATTGGAGCCGAGGCTTCATACTTGCTCTACTGACTCCAACAGGGTGGGTTAGGATCAAAGGTCTTGAAGTCTTTTCCTTCCTCTAGGGGCATCAGCACTTGGTAGTTTGGCTGTGATAGTCTCTGATTCCAGTCGAATGGCATCTAGGATTGAGCCACCTTTGGAAGTTTTGGCTCCAGCAGAGAGACTGCCCAGATTTGTGTTGAGCTCAATATTCCCAGGGTCCACAGCCTGCTGTCCTGGTCCTGTCAAGACTGCCACTTTCTGGGAGCCTCAGGTCTGATCTCCCAAGAGAGAGATCTGTTTCTGAGTCCTCTCCTGAGCAGCTGACATAGGAGGTTCACAGAAAACATAAGCATAAGAAGAGACGCTTGGATTCCTCCATGGAATTCCTGACCACTGGCACTGATTTTAATGAGGAAGAAGGTTCTTCCAGATCCCCATTTATGATGTCTTGTTCTGAGAGGTTCTGAAACTTCTTGGACAGAAAGGGGGTTAGTCCTCCCAAGCACCTTCTCGGTGGAATCTGTTTTTCTTGGCTTTCAGTTCTGGCCCATCTTCTTCTTGGGTGGTCCCCTGGCTGACAAAATTACCTGATCTCCTCCCGGGTGTGAAAGGAACTGGGTACAAATGAACCTATCCACAGAACGCCAAACAAGTTTTTGTTTGCTCCCAAAGATCATCCCTATTGGTGCATGGGGCTCCCAGTAGGTTATATGATGGTGGCGGCTATGAAGAAGTAGCTTGCAGAAGAAAGTTCCTCTGTCCCTCCACCAAATAGGGAGTTGCATGCGTTGAACTGATTTAGGAAGTGTCTGTGTGCTACTGTTTTGGTGAGAGTGCCTAATTACCTGGCACACATCACTTGTTTCCAGATAGATTTAACAAAGGAAATCACTAATTATCTCACTCAAAGACCTTGACTTTGGATCAAAAAAATCCTTTGACTTACAGTTGCTTTACAATACCTGTATGCACCTTATCTCCAATGCCACAGAGGGTGCATCTAGAGCAGGTGGCACAAACATTTCCATAAGAAGACATGGCTGGATGTGACTGTGAGTTTGTGGAGCATTTCAAGATGTCCTTCGCCAATGTCCCATGTGATGGATCAGTTCGGGTGGTCCCAAGGTTAGAGACCATCTCAGGAAGTGGGAAGGATGGCAGATCCCTATCTGCTGTAGGGACCAAATTCTCTACTCCTCAAAGAATATTTTCCCAGAAACCAGAACAGAGGAAAGTAAATGTGGTTTTGTAAATCCCAGGGCTTTGCATGCATACAGCATTTTTGTTGAAAGAATTCCCTGAAGCAAAGGGGTTATCTTTTATAATAGACATTTTCCCAAGGGACAGAAATGGCCTGCAAAACCAAGTCTTTGGGGGTACTTTCTTGAAAAAGCATTTCCAGCATGACTGAAAGGCTGCCCGACTGTTGCACTCTGGAGGTAGTTTTGGGTGCTTATCCCTACACGCAGCAAACTGGACGTCCACTCAAGACAGATGGGTACGGAGGGTCATAACCAGGGACTGTTTCATTCCCTTCCACACCCTTTCTTTATGACCAGAAGAATTCCTGCTTTCATTTTTGCTTTCCACTCTCATAAAGGGAAGAAATTGCTGCAGAAGTAAGGAAGCTTCTTAAAAACTAAATCATCCAAGAGGTCCCGCCATACCAGAAGGGATCCATAATTTACTCAAGATTCTGTTTAATGCCAAAGAAAAACTGAGACCTAAGGCCAGTATTGGATCTAAGTTGATTGAACAAGTTTGTGAGGTGAACAAAATTATGGATGGTCATGGTTCAGTCCATTCTTCCATTACCGAAGAAAGGTGGACTGGATGTGCTCGATAGATCTTCATCTTTGTGGTAGTACACATCCTGGACAGATGCAGGAAGTACCTTTGCTTCTGGCTAAGAGCTAGTCATTGCCAATTCAGAGCTCTGCTCTATGGTCTCATCACAGCCCCCTGGGTGTTTATCAAGCAATGGCAGTAGTGGCTTGCAAGGTTTCAGGATATTCCCGTATATGGATCATTGGCTCATCACTGCCTCTTCCAAGAATTTACTCATTCAAGCCAGATACTCCTTGCTCCAACTGTGTGTAGATTTGGAGATTATAAATCTAGAAAAGTTCAAGCTGCAGTCAGTCCAGCCTCTAGAGTTCATAGTATTTTTGTTCACAAGACTTCAGATAGCAAAATTCCCTCAGTCAAGAATAACATCCCTTCATCAAGCCCAAGAAGTCTTATTTCACAAGAAGCAACCAGCAAGGCTATTCATTTGTCTTCTAGGCTCCATGGAAGCCTCCATCACCTTACTGCGGTTAGCCAGATTCTACATGCAGGTTCTTCCGTGGAATCTGGCAATTCAGTAATCAATCAGGAAACAACTCATGACTTTTTAGTGATTCTAACAAATGTTTGCGGACCTCTCACACAGTGGTGGCTAGACTTTCCTCATATTGTGCAGGGACGTCCTTTCATTCTTCCCTCCTTCCATGCCACAGTGACTGGGGAAAGACAGTCGAAGACACTTGGTCCCAAACAGAGGCCAGTCTTCACATCAGTATATTGGAGATGAGCAGTCCTCCTAGCGTTGCAGGCTTTGGGTGTGACATGTATTCAGACAGTATGGGAGTTTGGTAAATTAACAAACAGGAAGGAACCATATCTTACCCTTTGTGTCGAGAAAGACTATGAGAGCATGGTAATGGATGTCACCTTCTCGCTGCTTTCTATATCCCAGGGAAGTCCAGTGTCCTTGTGGACAGATTAAGCATATCTATCCTTCTCCCTCATGAGTGGTCCCTCAATCCATTAGTAACTGTGGATTTTCAGTTGCTGGGCCAAGCTTGTTGCTACTTCACCTCTTCCCTCAACACCAAATTCTTTGCTCTTATTCCCCAAGAGGGGGTGTCGCCCTAGGGTGCTCTGAAGCACCCTGGGCCCTCATTATTCCTTTATGCATTCCCCTTATGCCCTTGATTTCTAAAGTTTCCTCAGAAAGCATCTGCAGTTAAGTTCACAGTCATTCTCATAGCCCCTTACTGGCCTTGACAAGTCTGATTTCCCTTCCTCAGGCCTCATCTAGTCCACTGTCTCTCTGAGCTGGGCTCAGATTCAGTTCTGTGTCACCCCTCAGGGTCACCTCGCGTGAACATTCAGTCCCTCATACTGACTGCAGTTCTTGTCATGGTTTGGCAGTCCAGGTTTTCATCTTTAGTTGTCCACATTTTTCTTTCCAAAAATCCTCCAGTTGGAAACTTGTAAGAGAAATGAAAAAGGTTTTCCATTTTGGGTGATTGAAAAAAATGTTGACCCTTTCTCTGCTCCCATCCAGCAATTTTGGACTTTCTGGCGCACATTTTCCAGTGTGGAATCAGATATTCCATAATCAAGGTTCATTTAGCCGCTAAATCCTCTTTCCATATGGCTGAAAATCATATGTCCATTGCATCTTTCAGATTATCCAAGGCTTGCCTATGAAATGCTTTTCTACTATGTCCTCCACTTAGACATCCAGGCCCTCCATGGGACATTACTATTGTGCTACAGGCTTTGCCTGGGCTCCCATTTGCACCTGCTGCTTGGGTTGATTTGAAGTTTTTGTCATGGAACACTTTATTTCTGGTTGCTTTCACATCTACCAGGAGAATTTCTGAGTTACAACTCCTATCTTCAAAACCTCCCTACCTATTTTTTTTACAAGGGCAGTGTATGTCACTATAAAAACCAACACCCTCTTTTCTTCCTAAGGTGGCTTCTGAATGATCCATTAATCAGTCAGTAAATATTCCAGTGCTCTTCCCAAATTTTTCAAACAAGGGTGAATATACTTTGCATTTACTAGATGTCCATACTCTTACATTTTTATTTACACAGGATAAAACCTTTCTTCAGCTAAACTGGGAAAACCAATGTCAAAGGTTACCCTTACACATTGATGGTCATAGTGCATTTCCTTTGCTTATCAAAAAAGAGGACTGCCACTTCAATTCCGAAGTCTTATTCCACCAAATCTGTGTCTTTGTCTACAACCTTCCTTTAGTGTTCCAATTGATGACATATGTACCGAAGCTACCTGGTCCAAGGTACATACATTGATTTCATACTAAGTAAGATGTGCAGTCTAGATTTAGAGCCTCCTTTAGTTCAGTTGTGCTCTAGAATGTCCTTTCATTTCTCCAAATGTTGTTTTTTTTTACACCATGACAGGAATGGACCCAATTCCTAAGTCAAAGTACAATTAAAGTTCATGAAATTAGTATTGTTTCACTCTTTGATGTCAGCCAAAAGTGCTCTTTGCAGCACCCGGTAATGACTCCTCCTGCAATTCATATGGAGTTACATGTATTTAAATAGGATTGTAGACTTTTTTTTTTTTTTTTTTTTTTAAAGCCCGTTGCTCTTACTATTATTGGAATTGTGTGTGTATCTTTCTTCCACATTGCTCTCGTTTCTGCTTGAAAATCCTGCTATTTTATGGCTTTGTGCCTCTCTCTCTATACAGGACACTGTATTCACTGGGTGTGGAGAGATCAATACTACTTTTGTCGCCTTTTCCTGGACCACTATATCTGGTTTTCTAGCATCTGTCTTTTGAACTGTTGGTAATGGGTGATCCCATGTGATGTAGACTTTATCATTTTCTCTGATGCTTTGTGGCTTCTATTTCCAGTGTTTTTCAGCCACTTCAGTACCATAATGTTGGCGCCGTCCCCAGTGCAACAGTCTCGCAACATTATTATGCCTTTCAGTATACAGTCCTTCTGCCATTAGGATGTCGCAACCAGCACCAAGGTATGCAACTGTTTCAAATTCTGTTTTACAAAACCTACATTATCGGTTTCGCCCACATGTTCAATGGATGTTGTATACCAATGTGTACATAGCTACCTATCTTGGGCCGCCAATATTAAACTTTCATCTCTTGGTTCAAATTCACCTCTCCTTAACCATTCCTGTGACTGTTCTGATCAACATGAGGTTCTTCCAGAAGTTTTCTGTACTTGCAACTATATTTATGCTTTTTCCACATTTCTTGCCTTGTCTTCAGGTCCTTCACTTCACATTCTTTTGTTTTTTGGCACATTTAGTTGCTGCCTGATTTTTATCTACTTGTGTTTTGATTTCCATTCCTGCTTGACGCCGATATGCTTCAGCTAGCCTAGGCAGGGAAGTCATCTTAGATTTATTCTCCTAGCATTTCAAAACTTTGACTATGTTTGGGTCTTGTGAGGTCAGCAGATATGTGGAGTCCCACGATTGCAGATCTGTACATGTAATCACTTTCAAGGAGGCCCATCCCTACTTCAGAATGGGGAATATGTAGTCTTGGTGTGCACTGATTTTTATAAATCATTTGGTGAGTATGAAGCATTGTTCTTGTTTTCCTATCTAATCTACCCAGCATGTTTTGGGGCCAGTCAATCACGCCAAAACTATAAGTTAAGACAGGAAGAGCAAATTGGTTTATAGCTTGGATTTTGTTCCTACATGTCAAAGCTGTTTTCAGGGTTAATTTAAGTCTTTTGAAGTACTCCTTAGGAAGTTTTATTCACATTTGTTCATGTTTTAGTTTTGATCCGTCATCAGTTCCCAAATATTTATACACTCCCTCTTGCTCAAGTTGTTTTATATCACATTATTGTCCCAAACTGATGTTTTTTTGGTGATGTAGTTTTCCTGCTTTAAAGGTTGCTTTTGCACATTTATCAAGACTAAATGACATTCTTGTATCATCTGAAAAAGTTTTGACAACTTGCACTTGTGCTTTCAGTTCCTCGTCTGATGAGCTATACAGTTTTAAATCATTGACAGAGAGGATAAGCCTTTGCACTTTGTTGTTTTCTAGGAGCCAAATTATAGCCATGACCTAAGCTGTTAAGTAGACAGCTTAATGGATTAAGGGCAATGCAGAATAGCAGCGGTGACATTGTCACCCTGGAATATCCCCCTTTGGATTTTTATTCCTGGAATAATAAGTTGTCCTTTATCATGGCTTAATTGCAAAGTGGTCTGTCACTGTAATGTAATCAGTCATAGTAGGGGATGTATCTTACACATTTTTAAGCACTCTTTTTATCCATGAATGTGGGATACTATCATACGTTTTTTTTGCAGTCAATCCAGGCCATACATAAATTCTTCCCCTTTTTACAGTTCTCCACTATGACTTTATTTAACAACAAGTCATCCTTTGTTCCTAGGACTTTCCTTTATTGCAGTTTTGTTCTATTGCCATAATTGAGGATGTCCTTCAAGGATGCATCTGCAGTCCTAACATATGGGTTGTCCTGCCTCAGGCAGCCCTTCGGTCGGCCGGATTCCAAAGTCTGGGTCTGGCCTCGGCTGATGTCGCACTTCACCCGACGTCATAGCTGCTGTTTATTGGGTATAAAGGCATCAGCCGACGCCATTTTCCTCAGTCTTTCTTGCCGCGCGGTGCCCGAAGCAGAAGCTGTTCGCAAGTGCCGGTCGGTCAGATCCAGAGATTTCTACTACCGAAGACTTCTTAAAAGCTAAGTACCCCGTTGGGGACTCTTTCTTGCCTCAGCCGATGTCAGACAAAGTAAATAATTGTTTAACTTGTGGGAAACAAATACCTCATAAGGATTTCCACTCTTACTGTCTTCCTTGCTTAGGCCCAGACCACGACGTATCAGCTTGTCTAGCCTGTGCTTCCTTCAACCGACGGACACTTAGACGTCGGTCGGAGTTTGCAGAGGAGTTTTTTGGTCCCGCCTTTGCATACAAAATGCCGTTGGAGACTCCGACTACTCAATTAGCTAAAAAGCGCAAGGAAAAGGACCGACATTCGCGGCCCGCGGTTTTGGCTGAAACCACGGTTAGGCCAACCGTGAGTGTCTCGGTTTCGGCTGAAACAGAGCCCCTGGTTTTTCCTTCGGCCGAAAGCATGCCTCCGATAGCCGAGGCCTCACAGAGCATGGCTGAATCTGCTACTGAATTTACTGCTACAGAAGCAGGCACCCAGGATTTGTCAGACACTATTCCTTTAGACATATCTACCCCTGCACGTGGGGCTGCTAGACCCCCTGCTTCTATGTCTATCAATGCTTTTGCCAGGGCTAAAGCAGCTAAATCTTCTAAGGCCTTACCTGCTAAAACTCCTTCACATAGGCCTACCTCTATTTCCCAAATACTCAGCCTGGCTGAGGATCTCATTTCTTTGATCAGGGGATCCCAACCTCACCCAGACAGGGCCTTTCAGCCCCCTCCAGATAAGAGGCCTAGGACTGAACCCCCGGAACCTGTCTCTACAGATTATTCCTCGGATGACTCAGACATTTCAGACCCTCACGAAGGCCCATATTCTCCTTATGAGGATTCTGATGCAGAAGACTCGATTCCTTCTGCTTCTCCTCCTGAAGAATTTTCCTTTGGGGAAACCTTGCATGCTATGAGGGAACACTTCCAATGGCAGGGCCAGGATTTTTCAGATTCAAGGAAAAGGCTAAGGACCTTTTTACACTTACCACAGCATAGGCCTTTAGCCATTCCGCCAGTACTAACAGTTGTTGATGATGCATATAATGATTCCTGTACTGCCGCTGATTCTCTTCCTCTGGCCCCTGCCAAGCCAGACAGATATTACAGGGTCCCGGACACACACTACCATTTGTATAAGGCTCCTGTTGCAGACCCTGAAACCATTTCACAGGGCCCTAAAGGTGTGGCAGCTGCCTCTGCCAAAAACCCTCTTCCTTCTGAAAGGGAATCTAGAGCATTAGAGAGATGGGGTAAAAAGGTTTATACTTCTGCTACTCTTTCGGCCAGGGCCTTGAACTGTCAATTTCACATGATTCAGTACCAGGAATTTTTGTTAGACCAGCTAAATAAAAAAACTGTCTTCTCCTGAACCTTTAGACCGCAAGTCCCTTCAGGATTTGGTACATAACTCTCAGCAGGTCAGTAATCATTTCTTAAAATGTGGCTATGATGCACTGGAGGCTTCCTTTAGATCAGCTATGACTGGAACATTGATTCGAAGGCATGCCTGGTTAAAAGAACAATCCTTACCAGACCATGTTAAGTCAAAACTCCTAGATGCTCCCATGGAGAAACAAAGTTTGTTTGGCTCCCCTGCACAGGAGGTTCTAAAGAAGGTGGAAGAAAAAGCAAAATCTGTCCAAACAGTCAAGGATTTCTTACAGGTCCCACCTCCGAGGTTTAGCAGAAATTGGCCTTCGAAGAATTGGTCCTTTCCAGACAACTCCAGAGCGCAGAGAGGCAGAAATAGACGCCCAAGAGGCAGAGGTCAATCTAGGGGTGCCTACAGGGGACGTCAGTGGCAACCTACCAACCAGAGAAGTACTGCCACAGATTCAACTACAACCACTTCCACAGGGCAGACACAATGACTTGGCTCTAGTTCCGCCTACCAGGGAACAACTGGAAGCACCCTTGGGCGGAAAGCTAGCCTTATTTTCCGACAACTGGCATTACATTACAGGAGACAAATGGACTTTACAAACAATAGACAAGGGCTACAGGTTTCACTTCCACACTCTACCAAAAAAGAGAGGAATGCCAAACCTACCACCAAGCCAAAAAACAGACGCTCTAAGACAAATCAACAACTTACTAAGGATGAGAGCTATAGAAGAGGTACTACCTATGGAACAAGGCCAAAGATTTTACTCCAGGCTTTTCCTTGTACCAAGAAAAGAAAATCAATGGAGACCTATTCTAGACTTGTCCGCACTGAACACATACCTCATTGTTCCAAAATTCAAAATGCTGACCCTCCAGCAGCTTCTTCCCATGCTGGGCAAGGAGTCTTGGCTGGTGACTCTAGATCTCAAGGAGGCATACCTGCACGTCCCTATACGACCAGATTGCAGAAGACACCTCAGATTTCTTGCAGGATCAGAGCATTATCAATTCTCAGCATTGCCTTTTGGCTTATCTACTGCGCCCAGAGTATTCACGAAATGCCTGGCATCAGTAATTGCTCATTGCAGGCTTCAGGGAATTCAAATTTACCCATACCTGGACGACTGCCTAATACAAGCGGACAACAAGGCAAAATTAACAAAAGATTTGGAAAATGTCATACAACTGTTGCAAGCCTTGGGATACACAGTCAACATGCAAAAGTCAAGACTAGTACCATCCCAAAGGATAACATTCTTGGGTGCAGAACATGATACATCAACTCAGATGGCTTTTCTCACAGAAGAAAAACAAAAGCAACTACCAGTCTACTTCCTGACATTAACAACACAAACTCAGCTTACTGCAAGGAAAGTCCTGCAAGCCCTGGGCTACATGGCATCCTGCATAATATTGGTTCCGCATGCCAGGCTGCATATGAGAAAGCTACAGTGGTACCTAAGAAATGTATGGTCTCAACACAAGCACAGTCAAGAAGCCCAGATTCCAATAATTCCATGCCTGAAGCAAGAATTCCTGTGGTGGGCTCAGGCCTGTCAGTTGAACAGAGGCTTGCCCTTCCACAAACCTCATCCAAGCCAGACCATCACCACGGACGCCTCAGACCTAGGATGGGGGGGCACACATGGTGGACAAGTGTATACAAGGCCTATGGACCCAAGACCAGCTGAATCTACACATAAATCTAAAGGAGATGCTGGCAGTGAAACATGCGATCCAGGCATTCAGACCACTCCAACAGGGTCATCTGCTGATAAGGACAGACAATACCACAGTCATGTGGTACATCAACAAACAGGGAGGTACACATTCATATCCTCTATGCCGGATGGCAATGGACCTGTGGAATGTGGCCCTGAATCTCAACATTCAACTTCAGGCCAGATTTGTACCAGGAAAAGAAAATTCTCTAGCAGACACCTTAAGCAGAACTACCACGGATGCTCACGAATGGATGCTGCATCCAGATATCTTCAAAGCCATAACAAAGAAATGGGGACCACCAGAGATAGACCTGTTCACCTCCCCACACAACCACCAATTGAAGAAATTCTGCACAAGAGCATACCACCCACTTGCTTGGAGGGTGGACTCCCTTTCCTTCAGCTGGAAAAACCTGACAGCATATGCATTTCCACCTCTTTCCTTGATGTACAAAGTTCTACTGAAGATCAGAGAGGATCAGCCAAGGGTAATCCTGATAGCTCCAGATTGGCCGAGGCAACATTGGTACCCGCTACTGAGAAGCATGTCTCGGACACACGCATGGCCTCTACCTCTATGTCCCTTACTTCTAACACAGAACAACTACAAGATCCTACATCCAAACTTGAAAACACTGCAGCTAGCTGCTTGGAATATTGCATAAAACAAAATAACCCAGGATGTTCTTCATACCACATTGCTGCAGTCCTAACACTTGGGTAGTCCGCTGTCCCAGTCGGCCCGAATACCAAAGTATATGGCTGACGTCTGTCAAGGCGCATTAGTCTGACGTCAGGACGTCAGGGTACAAATGCGCATGACCGACGTCATATCCTCAGTCTTTTTTGCCGCATGGTCCGATGCAGAAGCAGTTTTGCGAGTGCAGGTTGGCGTTCTGAAATTTTCTGAAGTCGGAGTTTCAGACCGAATCAAAGTTGGCTAAGTACCCCATTGGGGAATGTTTTGGTTTTTTCTTGCTCAGTATTTAACCGGATGTCAGAAAAAGTGAATAACTGTATTTCTTGTGGGAAACAGATACCTCATAGGGATTACCATACCTTGTGTATACCTTGTTTAGGGCCTGAGCACGACGTTGTTGGATGTCGCTCTTGTGCTAGATTTAACAAACGCACTATAAAGAGAAGGTTAGACTGTGCCAGGTTAGTTTTTGGGAAGCGTTGTAATTATAGAATGCCGTCGGATGCTCCGACGCCCGCTTCGTCCAAAAAGCGCAAGGACAAAGCAGCAAAGCCTAGGTTGGAAGAACCGTCAGTCCCGGACGTCGGTTCTTTAGAAGGCTCAGTGGAGCCGGAGGCTCTGCCAGAAGTTTCTTTGGAGTCTCAGGGAGAGACTTTACTGTTACAAGATGTGTTTTCTCAGGAGGTAGGCCAGGCTGAAGGGGCTTCTCAGGTGGCTGTTCTCCCCTCTCTTCCTAAGGTGGTTAGGCCCTCCCCTTCTGTTTCCAAGGCTTCTTTGAGAGGCAGGCCAGGTTTAACTTCAGTGGGGGTCTCTCCTAGTTCTTCGGGATCTTTGCCTAAGAAACATATGCTTAAAATGGCAGAAGATTTGATTACTATGATTAGAGGTTCTATGCCCCCTCCTGATAAGAGGCCTAGGGTGGAACCTGAGCTTGAGAGTTTTGAGCAGTGTTCGGAGGCTTCTGAGTCTTCGGCTGAAGACTTGCAGGAGTATCCTCCTTATTCTGATTCTGATGTGGATGATTCTACTCCTTTGGCTTCTCCTCCTGAGGATTTCTCTTTTTCAGAGACTCTTCATTCCATGAGGGAGCATTTTAAATGGGAAGGCCAAGATTTCTCTGATTCCAGGAAGAGGCTTAGGAATTTTGTTTTACCCCAGCATAGGCCTTTAGCTATACCTCCTGTTCTGGATGTGGTGGAAGATGTTTTTGCAGAGGCTTCCCTGAACCCTGATTCTTTGCCTCCTGCCCCAGTTAAACCAGATAGGTATTATAGGGTGCCTGAAGCTCATAAGTATCTTTTTAAGAGTCCTAGGGCAGACCCAGAAGCTGTTTCTCAGGGGCCTAAAGGTGTTAAGGCTTCTGTTGTTAAAAATCCTGTTCCTACTGATAAAGAGGCAAGGGCTTTGGATAGATGGGGAAAGAAGGTGTATACTTCTTCCACTTTAGCCATGAGGGCTTTGAATTGCCAGTTCCACATGTTAAAATATCAAAATTATCTCCTTTCACAATTGAAGTCTAAGGTGGATGCTCTGGCGGAAGGTATTGAGTGTAAAGAGTTGCAGGATTTAGTTCATGTGTCTGAACAGGTGGGTAAGCATTCCTTGCAATGTGGTTTTGATGCTGTGCAGGCCTCTTCGAGGGTGGCTGCCACTGGTTCTGTTCTTCGTAGGCACGCCTGGCTAAGGGATCAGAATTTAGCTGAGCATGTTAAGACAAGGATTTTGGATGCTCCGTTACAGTCTGACGTGTTGTTTGGTTCGCCTGTGGAAGCTGTTTTAAAGAAAATGGAGGACAAGGCTAAGTCTATGCAGACTGTTAAAGATTTTTTGCAGGTTCAGCCTCCAAGTTTAGTAGAAATTGGCCTACTAAGGGATGGACATATCCTGCTTATGATTCCCAGTCTAGGGGTAGGTCTAGACGTGGTAGGGGCAGAGCTCAAGGTTCTTTTAGGCCTAGGACAGGAGTTCACCTGCTCAGTCTTCTGGTGAGGGCAGGGGTCAGTCCTTTCGTAAACAGACCCAATGACCTGCCTTTTCAGCTGCCAGTGCTTTCTCGTCTGGCAGCACCTTTGGGAGGAAGGCTGGCACTTTTCAAAGAAAATTGGAGTTTAATTACCCAAGACAGATGGGTATTGGATATCATTCACCACAGTTACAGGTTTTATTTCCATACCTTGCCTCCTTTCAAAGGCATGCCAGACATTCCTCCTCTACAAAGAAAAGAGGCTCACAAGCAAATTTCGCTGTTACTCCAAATAGGGGCCATTCAGCCGGTTCCTGTGCCAGAAAGGGGCCTAGGATTTTATTCTCGCCTGTTCCTAGTACCAAAGAAGGGGAACACGTGGAGACCAATTTTGGATTTATCTATCCTCAACACTTATCTGGACATTCCCAAGTTCAAAATGTTGACGTTACAACAGCTTTTACCTCTGCTGGGCAAAGATCACTGGATGGTAACTTTGGATCTCAAGGAGACTTACCTTCATGTACCTATCAGACTAAGTTGCAGGAAGTATCTGCGATTTCGAGCTGGGAATTCCCATTATCAGTTCTCTGCATTGCCCTTTGGCTTATCTACTGCCCAGAGTATTCACAAAGGTTCTGGCTCCAGTGATAGCTTACTTCAGGCTAAAAGGAATACAAATCTATCCTTACTTGGACGACTGCCTGATTCTGGCTCAAGAAAAGGAAGACCTTTACAGCATTTGGAATATGTGATAGCAGTGCTAAGATGCCTGGGGTATTCTGTGAACGAAATAAAGTCCAGTCTAGTACCCTCTCAAGACATGTGCTTTCTGGGTGTGAGACTGAATACAGCAACCCAGATGGCCTTTTTAACCCCGGACAAACAAAAGAATCTTTCCCTTTACTTCCATCAACTATCTCTTCAGTCCGGGCTGACTGCAAGGACAGTCCTTCAAGCCTTAGGGTTCATGGCATCTTGTATTCTGGTGCTTCCCAATGCCAAACTGCATATGAGGAAGCTGCAATGGTATCTCAAAAACGTATGGACACAGCACTGCCAGGATTTGGACACTGTCATTCAAATAATACCTTGCATTCAAAAGGAATTTTTGTGGTGGGCTCAGGAATGTCACCTAAACAAGGGACTCTCTGTGACCCGGCCAGAGGCGAGTCAGATTCTAACGACAGATGCCTCAGACATAGCTTGGGAGCTCATCTGAATGGAAAGTGGATACAAGACAAGTGGCCTGCCAGACTACAGCATCTACATATCAACATGAAGGAGATGTTAGCAGTCCAGTTTGCATTAATGGCTTTCAAGGAGTTACTTCTTCCAGGGCAGGTGTTGATTCTAACAGACAACACAACTGTCATGTGGTACATCAACAAACAAGGGGGAACACATTCTTACCCTCTATGCAGGCAAGCAATGATTTTATGGGAGACTGCGCTCAGCTTGCAACTAACTCTTCAGGCAAGGTTTCTGCCGAGCACAGAACTCCTTAGCAGATGTGTTAAGCAGACAAATCATGGATCCCCACAGTGGAAACTGGATCTTCATGTATTTCGAAATTGACAGTGTCATGGGGAACTCCAGACATAGATCTGTTCGCTTCTCCACTAAACCACCAGCTGCCAAAGTTTTGCACAAAAAGGTTTCATCACACAGCTTGGAAAGTGGATGCTCTTTCTTTCAGTTGGGAAAATCTTCATGTCTATGCCTTTCCACCTCTGCCTCTTCTCCCAAAGGTACTCCTAAAGGTCAGACAAGACAAGCCAAGGATGATTTTAATAGCTCCAGATTGGCCTCGGCAACACTGGTACCCATTACTGAGGAGTCTGGTAAGGAAGCCTCCTTGGCCTTTACCTTTGATTCCACACCTATTGTCTCAGAGGGACGGTCATCTACTCAATGTCAAGCTTCACTCTCTTCATCTAACAGCCTGGCATATTCTGTTTTGAAACACAGCAGGTCTCAACTTCCTCAACAAGTTTTGAATGTGATTATGGAAGCCAGAAGACCTAGTACAAGGAAAGTGTATGCAGAAAAATGGAAGAGATTTTTATTTTGGAGTGCAGCAAAGAATTTGGAGGTTTCTGAGCCTAATTTGAGTGTGGCTCTTCAATATCTTACTGAGTTATTGGACAAAGGTTTGTCTTTCTCTTCCATTAAGATTCATGCTGCAGCAATTTCAGCTCACTATGATTGTGACCCACCATTGTTTTCTCATCCTTTGTTCAAGCAATTTCTTAGAGGGGCAATGAATATAAGACCCCACGTAGAGCTCCTACTCCTGCTTGGGATCTCAATTTTGTGTTGGAGAAACTTACTCTGCAACCTTTTGAGCCTGCGGCTACTGCTGAGTTGAAATATTTGTCATGGAAGACTGCTTTTTTGTTGGCCATTACTTCTGCAAGAAGGGTTTCTGAATTGCAGGCCCTTATGGCGGTTGAGCCTTTTTTGATTTTCCATAAGGATAGGGTATCATTACGTACTAATCCTTCCTTTATGCCTAAGGTGGTTTCTAGTGTGGCTTTGAACCAAACTATTCATTTGCCTACTTTTTATGCAGATCCCCAAAATAAGGGGGAAAAGATTTTGCACACTTTAGATGTACACAGGCAGTTGCGTTATTATTTAAGCAGGACTAAGGATTTTAGGCAGTCTCAGCAGTTTGTTTCTTTTGCTTTGAGTTCTCAGGGCAAGCCTGTGTCAAAACAAACTATTTCTAAGTGGATTGGGTTTTGCATTGCATTTTGTTATTCCCATCATGGCAAGGAGATTCCAGCTGGGATTAGGCCTCATTCCACTAGGGCTACTGCCACTTCAACAGCATTTCTAAGGGGTGGCAACTAAGGATATTTTGGAGGCAGCTACTTGGAGTTCAGTGCATACTTTCTCTAAGCATTACCACCTTCCTCTCTACTCTAAATCTAGGGCTGGTTTTGCCACGGCTATTTTGCAGGGCATGTTGACAGCTCCTGCTTCTTTATGATTTGCCAGCCTCCCTTACCTCTGCTTTGGGATTCTACCCAAGTGTTAGGACTGCAGCAATGTGGTATGAAGAACATAGTACAGTTTTGTACCTACCATAAATGTAGATGTTCAAGATCCACATTGCTGCAGTCCAATTTACCCTCCCTCCTTCCCCTCTGTGTTTAGGGGTGGTTGTGTGGGTGGGGTTATACTCTTGTAAATTTGTATATATTGTATATATATTTGGTGCAGGAGTATTTGGTGTTTCTTGGTTTTGGGCCTTATCTTTTTAGGGTCTTCTGACATCTGGGGCAAGAAAAGACTGAGGATATGACGTCGGTCATGCGCATTTGTACCCTGACGTCCTGACGTCAGACTAATGCGCCTTGACAGACGTCAGCCATATACTTTGGTATTCGGGCCGACTGGGACAGCGGACTACCCAAGTGTTAGGACTGCAGCAATGTGGATCTTCGAACATCTACATTTATGGTAGGTACAAAACTGTACTTTTATCTCAGAGGGTTAAGGACATTATCCTGGAGGCACGCAGACCCTCCACAAGGAAGACTTATTCAGCCAAGTGGAAAAGATACCTCATTTGGAGTGCAGCAAAGGGAGAAAATGTCTCATTGGCAAACATAGCACACATCCTGGAATATTTAGCAGAACTGTTCCACAATGGCCTGTCTTACTCCTCCATTAAGATTCATGCATCAGCAATTTCAGCAGAATACAACATGGATCCTCCTGTCTTCTCTCATCCTCTGCTCAGGCAGTTCTTGAGAGGAATAAAAAATGTAAAACCTCCAAGGAAACCACCTTTACCTACATGGGATCTCAACTTTGTGCTGGAAAAGTTAACACTTCCCCCTTTTGAACCAGCAGCAACAGCAGAATTACAGTTCTTGTCTTGGAAAACTGTGTTCCTGCTAGCAATCACTTCAGCAAGAAGGGTATCTGAGTTACAGGCATTAATGGCAGTACAACCCTTCCTTATCTTCCATCAGGACAGAGTCTCTCTGAGAACTAACCCTACCTTTATGCCAAAAGTGGTCTCCAGAGTATCATTGAACCAAGCGATTCATTTACCTACATTCTTCCCCAACCCACAGAACAGGGGGGAAAGACTGCTACATACCTTGGATGTGCACAGACAATTACGCTACTATCTGGACAGAACTAAGACCAGCAGAAAAACTGACCAGCTTCTGGTAGCATATGCAACAGGAATGCAAGGAAAAGCAATTTCAAAGCAGACAATCTCAAAATGGATAGGAAATTGCATTCGATTTTGCTACTCTTTTCATGGAAAGACAACTCCTGAAAATATCATACCTCATTCCACAAGAGCTACAGCCACCACTACAGCTTTCCTACGAGGAGTGGCTACCAAAGACATTTTAGAAGCTGCTACTTGGAGCTCCGTGCATACATTTGCCAAGCATTATAATCTTCCCTTATACTCTAGATCCCGAGCAGGTTTTGCAACTGCTGTTTTGCAAGGGATCTTACTACACCATCTTTATCTTAGTGCCTCCTCCCCCAGTTTGGCTATGGTATTCTACCCATATGTTAGGACTGCAGATGCATCCTTGAAGGACATAGTACAGTTTTGTACCTACCATAAATGTAGATGTCCGATAGGTATGCATCTGCAGTCAGGATTACCCACCCTCCTTCCCCTCTGTGGTATTCCTAGGGTATTTACCCCTCTTTTAGCTAGCTGGGGGAATCTATTATGGTGTATTTGTTTGTATATATGTATATATATATATTTTTATATTGTTTGCTCTCTACTGTTTGGAATTATTTGCATTTATCCAAATTTAGCCTTCCTAGAGGGCACCTGGCATCTGGGGCAAGAAACACTGAGGAAAATGGCGTCGGCTGATGCCTTTATACCCAATAAACAGCAGCTATGACGTCGGGTGAGGTGCGACATCAGCCGATGCCAGACCCAGACTTTGGAATCCGGCCGACCGAAGGGCTGCCTGAGGCAGGACAACCCATATGTTAGGACTGCAGATGCATTCCTATCGGACATCTACATTTATGGTAGGTACAAAACTGTACTTTTCTTCTAAATGACTATAAACTCTGTTGGCATCAACTCCAGTGTATAGTTATATGTCATTGGAAGGCAAGATGTTAAGTTGTCTATCTTGCCTTCATTCTTGCTGTTTGGGATTGGAGCCGATCCTCGGCTATGACTCTGCCGTCTTCAATAGCTCGAGAGCTGTTTACTGGCTCGAGGCTACCCCTTATCCCATGATGCCTAGCAACAGCTACCCAGATCTCGTTTGCCTCTTCAGCTGCAAGGTGTGTCGTTTTCTGGCTCAGGCTTGTATATTTCAATTTTTTGTGTAAAAATATTCTATCAGACCCTTTAAACTAATAAATATTTTACTGTTCTTAGTTTTATTCTGTACGTGTTGTTGAACTACTTTGTTCTTCTTAGTTTCCCTTTTATTTAGAACTCGTTTAAGTTAGAGAGTTCTCCCCCTCCCACTCTCCCTAGGATAGCCGTTTAACTTGGAGGCTTTCCTTTCCTTTTTTGCCATCGTTAAAAAAAAAAGACAGAGGTTATATATTTATAGGTGTACATGTTTAGAGTAGTACTTATTTGTCTGTCTGTGTTTACTTTGTGGTACTTATTTTTTTTTGTAGTTGGGTCATGTCTAAGGAAGCTAAAGTATCTGGCTTTAAAAAGTGTGACTCATGCTGTCAGAAAATGTCTCTGACAGATGGGCACACTAGCTGCATTTATTGTTTGGGCGCTGTTCACCTGCAGGACTCTTGTTCTATTTGCCATGCCTTTAGTCCAAGAGTCCTGCAGGAGCGCAAGAACAAAATTGATCCTTAGGGGTCTGTTAAAGCCTCAGGATTCACCGGCAAAGAGTTCCCAGCCAGTGAAATCCCCAAAATGCACTAAACCGTTGGCTCCACCTTCAGAGCAGACTCCTGTTCAGGATTTACTAAGTATGTCTGTTCCGGCTGGCATCGACAAGACAACCCCTCAGTCGGCTCCATTGGATGTTTCGGAGCCATAAGAGGCTGAGGTCCCCTTCATTAGAGTCAGTTCATTCGGCTCTTCGGTCTCCATTATTGCAAAGTGAACGTAGCCACCATTCATCACACTCCTCTCGTTCCTCTAGGCTGTCTGATCATGCTGTGGAGAGAGTAGTAAGTAGGTTGCTTAAATCACAGGCACTAGCAAAATTGTCTAGCCCTCCTCAACAGGTATCGGCTCCATCCACCTCTTTTTCTGTTCCTCCTCAGACTCCTTTGAGTTCAGAGCCGGAGTTCGTTGGGGCTCGAGTAATGGATCCATCGGTTTCTATCACCATCTCTCCTTCAGTTCCGACTGTGGCTCAGATTTCCTCGATAGTTTATTCGATCGAGGAATCTGGATGCCAGGGCTCCCTCGTCGGCTCCGAGGGGGCGAGTGGCATTGGACTTTTGTCTGACCCCGTTCTCCCTCTCGGAGCATCGGCGCAGGTGAGCTTGGCTCCAACATCGGCCTCGGAGCCGTCCCCCAGGGCGCGGAGAAAGATTCCTATTTCTTCGGAACCGGAGCTTTCTTTACCTCTAGGCAGGGATGCCTTTGAGGTCATGCGGAGTGTGCTGTCCCCCGAGACAGCTCCACTACCAGCCCCACCGGCTTCGTCCCCCGTAGTCTGCGCCAACCTCTGCTCCTCCTCCAGACCCCAAGTGTAGGGAACCGATGCCCCAGGACAACCCCATTGGGTGTTTCGTCTTTTTCTGAGGCCTCCCGTGATCACTCAGAGGAGTCTCCTCGGAAGAAGAAGTGCAAGAGGAAGCACATTGACTCTCCTGAGTCTGTCACTTCTGATACAGACTTAGATGAATCAGAAGGGTCCCGGAGATCCCCCTCTGAAGAAATTTCCTTTTTGGACATCCTTGAAATGCTTAGGCAGAGGGGGAACTGGACTCCCCTAGCCCCTACCGAGGATGAGTCTGTATTCCTGGACGCTTTCGGTTCCAAACCTTCCACCTCCTGGGTTTCTCCTCCTTTCGACCCACTTATGTCTGTAGTGGCTCAAAAGGCTCGTCAGCTCTGGACACAGTGGAACCAACTCCGAGGTGACCTGGAAAATTTATTACAGCCCCCCCCCCCCCCCCCAGGATAAGCAATTCCTTTCTAAAGGTGTGCCCATTGATGCCATGGTGGTAGCAGCAGCCACCAAAAAAGAGTTAGCAGAGACATCTTCATCTGTTCATCCCCCTAACCAAGGAGTCTAGGATGATGGACAGGTACGGAAAGTGAATGTTTGCTTCAGCGACCTTCTCCATGAGGTCCCTGAACTATCTGTCATTTTACTCGCCTTCAAAGGGATCTCCTTAAAGAGCTTGGCGATACCCTTCAAGATCCTACAGCTGAGGGAGTACAAGACAAAGTAGCTTCCCAGCTAGCAACTCTTAATTCTGTAGTTAACTCCTCCATGAGGCTCATTTCCTATGCAGCCGATGGAGCGAGTAGAGCCGCGGGCATGGGTGTAGCCCTCAGGAGGCATGCTTGGATGCAGCTGTGTCACTTTGCGGAACCCTTTCGAGCGTCCTTCACCAATACCCCCTTGGATGGCTCCTTTCTCTTTGGGCCACAGGTGAAAGACATGTTGACTAGGTGTGAGCAAGAAGGCAAGACTCTCTCTGCTATGAGAGTCTGTTTTTCCACTCCCTCTAGACCTTACCCCAAGGGTCAGAAGAGTGGGAAGATGTGGTTCTGCAAATCTCAGGCAGCCTTGCCTGACAGACGTAGTGATTTTTCCTCCAGAGGCAGAGGGGGAAACAACAATAATAGAAGCCGCCCTCATGGCAGAGGGGATCCGCAGAACCAGGGCAACAGAGAATTCTTCTCTGACAAGCCCTTCCAGCATCCCTGAAGGGTTGCCCGGCTGCTCACCTCTGAAGGCAGTCTGGGGAAGACTTTCGCTGTACCCAAAAGCTTGGCAAAATTTAACGAGACAGATGGGTACTGTCCATTATATCCGGAGGTTACAAAATTCCCTTCCATCAATCCCCCTTACAGTCAAAGAAAGCCCTTCCAGATGTTCCACCAAGTCTGAAGGAGCAAGCAGTAATAGAAGTTACAAACTGCTAGAAAAGAGAGCCATTTAGGAAGTCCCCGCAGACCAGCACGGATCCGGAACTTACTCAAGGTTCTTTTTGGTACCAGAAAAGACAGGGGACTGGAGACTGATTCTGGATCTCAGCAGACTAAACAAATCTGTACAAAGAACAAAGTTTCGGATGGTCATGCTACAGTCCATTCTACCCTTCCTGGGTCAGGACAATTGGATGTACTCGATAGATCTTCAGGATGCGTACTACCATATCAAGATGGACAGATGCTTCAGGAGATTTCTTTGCTTTGGGTGGGGGCCAGTCATTACCAGTTCAGAGCTCTGCCCTTTGGTCTCACCACAGCCCCCAGAGTATTCATCAAATGTATGGCAGTGCTCACAGCTCACCTGAGACGTCAAGAATTCCAGGTGTTTCCATATCTAGATGACTGGCTCTTCACTGCTACCACCAGGCATCAACTCTTACAAGTGCTGGATTATACAGTCACATCTTGCACCCAGCTAGGTATTACAATAAATTTTGAAAAATCTGTCTTGTTGCCCTGTCAGTCTATCACTTACATAGGAGCAGAATTAAACACAAGGAAAATGTTCGCAAGGTTACCACTGGAAAGAGTGTACACAATTCTTCAACAACTGCAAATCCTAATGCAGAGCAAAAGGATCCAAGTCAGGTATTTCCTTCAAACTCTGGGCTCCATGGCAGCTGCCATTCTTCTACTTCCATTAGCACGTTTCCACATGAGAATTCTTCAGTGGCTTCTTTTCATGCACTGGTCTTTCCAGGAGCTTCCCATGTCTCACATGATCCTGATCACGGAGGCATGCAAAAGGCACCTTTCTTGGTGGATGGTCTCCCCACTAGTGACTCAGGGCAGACCTTTCATACAGCCCCCACTGGTAGCCACAGTGACTACAGACACCTCCCTGATAGGGTGGGGGGGGCATTATCTGGGCAGGACAGTCCCAAGGCACTTGGCAACCTTACGAGTACCATCTGCACATAAATGTCCTAGAAATGAGAGCCGTGCTCCTAGCGTTGCAAGCCCTTCAAGACTCTCTTCCTTCCAGGACCATTGCAATTCAAACAGACAGCATGTCAGTGGTGTGGTACATCAACAAGCAGGGCGGAACCAGATCCTACCCCCTGTGTCGAGAAGCACTCAGACTTTGGCAGTGGGCGATTTCCTCCCAACGTTTTCTGATTGCGATGCACATCCCTGGGAGCTCCAACGTCATAGCGGACAGGCTCAGCAGAGCTATCCTCATGCCTCACGAGTGGTCTCTGAACCAGGAAGTTGCGGATCTTGTCTTCCGCAAATGGGGACAGCCTTGCTGCAATCTTTTTGCCACCCCTTTCAACAGCAAATGCAACAACTACTTCTTCCTTCTTTTGCTTCCATGTCACATACCCAGAAACGCTGTAGTCCACAATTGGCCTCAGGGACTTCTTTATGCCTTTCCTCCGTTTCCCCGGATATCGAAACTCATACAGAAAGCAAAATCGTTGGGTTGCAAAATGATCCTTATTGCCCCCTACTGGCCTCGACAGATATGGTTCCCGTTCCTGCACCCTTACCTTCTCGATCAGCCCTGGACTCTGGACCAGTTTCCAGATCTCGTGATTCATCAATCAGGTGGGTTGCATCAATCCCTCCAAACTCTCCAGCTCACAGCTTGGTTGCTCCACTTCCAACCTTAGCCAGGCTTCCCAGCATTTTCCCAGCAATCTGCGAGATTATCGTTTCCTCTCATAAGTCTACAACGAGAAATCTTATGCTAGCAAATGGAAACGTTTTTCTTGCTGGGCAGAGTCTAGGAATGTGGATCCCTTCTCAGCCCCAGTCCACGAAATTCTGGAATTCCTAGCACAACTTTTTCACTCCGGGGCCGCTTCCGCTACGATTAGGGTACAATTAGCGGCCATTACGATTAGGGTACAATTAGCGGCCATTTCTAATTTTCATATCGGTTTGACAAATTCTAACATCATGTCTCATAAGCTCTGTAAAGCTTTTTTGAGAGAAACATCTCTTCTTAGACCTTCAGTGAGAGATCCCCCTCCTCCTTGGGACCTTTAATTTAGTCCTAACTTCCTTAATTCTGCCTCCTTTTGAACCAGCAGCATCCTGCTCCATCAAGTTTCTGTCTTGGAAAACGCTCTTTCTGGTTGCTATCACTACAGCTAGGCGTGTCTCAGAACTTCAAGCACTATGTGTTCGTCCTCCCTACCTGGTGTTTCACAAGGACAGAATTGCTGTGAGGACTAATCCTTCATTTCTTCCAAACGTCTGCTCAGAAAATAATTTAAATCAATCTATAGATCTCCCTGTGTTCTTCCCAAATCATAGCAACAAGGCAGAGTATAAGCTTCACCAATTGGACATTCATAGACAATTGCGTTTTTACCTACATAGAACTAAAGAAATAAGAAAGTCAGACCAATTATTCTTTTCTTATACCTTAAACAAAGAAGGTCTCCCAGTTTCCAAGGTGACTTTATCCAGATGGTTGTCCCACACTATTACATTTATTTACCAGTTACGGAATAAAGAGATACCAACTAAACCGAAAAATCATTCTACTAGGGCATTGGCCACCTCCGTAGCCTTTCAGTCTAGGTTTCCCATGGATTCCATCTGTGCAGCTGCCATGTGGGCAAACCCTCGTACCTATATTTCTCATTGCAAGGTGGATATGGTCTCCCAGAGCAGAGCTGACTTTGGTTCCACTGTTCTGAAGAGTCTGTTCCACTGAGCCACCCAGGATGTTAGGTGCTAGGGACGCTGTCCCAAACAGCAAGAATGAAGGCGAGATAGACAACTTAACATTAAGAAGTTATGTACCTTCCATAACGTTCCATGTTAGTTGTCTTCATCTCGCCTTCTTTCTTGCGTCCCTTCCTCCGTCCTAGTGGATCGAGAGGAGTCCTTTTTCACTGGCTGAGTATTCTTTTATTGTTATTCTTCTGGCTAGGTCTTCCTAACCTATTCTAGATATCAGGATGCATGGAACAACCAGTTTTTTTTTTATAACTGGTTTCTCTCGTATTATGTCTGGATTAGCTATTTCAAACAAGATCTGGGTAGCTGTCGCTAGGCATCATGGGATAAGGGGTAGCCTCGAGCCAGTAATCAGCTCCAGACACTCCACCGCCTCCCATAGGGGCCAGTGTCAACCTCCACTCCACCACTCCAGCCCAGGCACAGAGAGCTCATGCTTCAGGTTACCCCCTTTAGGGGAGACCCTTTCTTTCAAGACCTCCCCAGACCATCCCTCTGAGGAGATCCCTCTGACGTGTACATGCAAGAGAAAGCATATAGACTCCCCCGAGTCTGTCACGTCAGATACAGACTTGAAGGATTCGGAAGAGTCCCCATGTTCACCCTCTGAGGATGCTCTCTTTCAGACATCCTGGAGATCTTTAAACAGCTGGGTGAATGGAAGTACCTGTCCCCTTCTAAGGATGAGTCTGTTTACCTAGAAGCATTCGGCTCTCGACCCTCCACCTCTTGGGTGTCTCTGCCTTTTGGCAGACTACTGGGTGTAGTCCATCGAAAGGTGTGGGGCTCTCCAGAGACAGTGGACCCTGTCCCGAGGAGGCCAAATAAGTTTCACTACCCCAGAGGACAAGCATTTTCTTACAAAAGGCGTTCCAGTAGATGCTATGATGGTGGCAGCGGCCATCAAGAAGGAATTAGCTGAAACGTCTACGTCTGTCCATCCGCCGAATTAAGAATCTCGAACGATGGACAGATATGGGAAGCTTATGTTTTCCTAAGCTGTGTTTACTCTGAGGTCACTGAATTATCTTTCTCATTTCATGAGACTTCAGAGGGATCTCCTCAAGGAACTAGGAGAATCCCTCCAGGGTGCTACAGCTGAGGCGCTCCCGAAGACGTTAATGACTCAACTTGCAACCTTAACCTCCATAACAAATTCCTCCATGCGCCAGATTTCATATGCGGCTGATGATGCAAGTAGGGCAGCAGGTACAGGAGTTGCTCTGAGGAGACATTCCTGGATGCGGCTTTGCGACTTTGCTGATCTCCAATTCTTCCTTTACAAACGCCCCTTTTGATGGCTTGTCCTTGTTCGGGTCAAAAGTTAAACTCTAACCAGGTGCGAACAGGATGGCAAAACTCTGTCTGCTGTGGTAGTGCATTTTTCCACCCCTACTAGACCTTAGTCCAAAGGTCAGAAGAGCAGAAAAATATGGTTCCGCAAATCACAAGTAGCTTTGTCTGACACACGTGGTGAATTTTCCCCCAGGGGCAAAGAGGGAAATAATAATGGAAGATGCCTTCCTCGCGGCAGAGGGGGGTCTGCAGAACCAGGGTGACAGAGATGCTGCTAGGCCCTTCCAGCGTTCCTGAAAGGAGGCCTGCCTGTCCACCTTTGGAGACAGTCAGGGGTGACTATCACTGTACCCAGAAGCCTGGCAAGACATCACCAAAGACAGATGGGTGCAGTCGATCATATCCAGGGGATACATCATTCCCTTCTCTCATCCACCCAATCCACAAAAATCCATCCCAGACATACCACCCAGTTAAAGGGATCAAGCAACCCTTGAAATCCAAAGGTTGCTAGAAAAAAGGGTCATCCAAATAGTCTCCTCAGACCAATCAGGAACCAGAATTTACTCAAGATTCTTTTTAGTACCAAAGAAGACGGGACTGGAGATCAATATTGCACCTCAGCACATTAAACAAATCAGTAAAGAAGGAGACATTTCGGATGGTAACACTGCAGTCCATACGCCCCTTTCTGGGAAACGACAATTGGATGTGCTCGATAGTACACATCCTGGAGATCTTTCACCTCAAAATAAACAGGCACTCCAGGAGATACCTACGTTTCCGGCTGGGAGCCAGTCATTACCAATTCAGAGCCCTGCCCTTTGGTCTCACCACAGCCCCCAGGGTGTTCACCAAATGTATGGCAGTGGTCACGGCTCACCTGAGGCGTCTAGAATTCCAGGTGTTTCCATACTTAGACGACTGGCTCCTGACTGCCACCACCGAGCATCTAGTAATCAGGGTTAGGGACACTACACTTCATTTCTGCTCAGAGTTCGTTATTACAGTCAATTTAGAAAAATCTGCCTTGTTGACGTCTCATCGTATTACCTTTATAGGAGCAGATTTAAATAAAAAAAAAACATGGTAGCAAAACTTACCCACAGAAAGAGTCCTAACATTATGTCGTCCAGTATCAGTCCTGTTGATGAAAAAGAAAGTACAAATCAGGTTTGTGCTCAAGGTTCTGGGTTCAATGGCAGCAGCAAAAACCTTTGTTCACTTGGCCCGTCTACACATGAGAATACTACAGTGGCTTCTCTTCACTCAGTGGTCCATGCAGGAGTTGCCCATGTCCCACAAAATTTTGATAACCAACACGTGCAAAAATGATCTTCGTTGGTGGACCCAGTCTGCACAGGTGACATTAGGTCGACCATTTGTTCTCCCCCAACCAGTAGCGACTGTGACTACGGATGCTTCCCTGATAGTGTGGGGGAGGCATTATCTGGGACAGAATGTCCAAGGGACTTGGCAGGATCAGGAATACCATCTGCACATCAATGTCCTGGAGATGAGAGCGGTGCTCATGGTGTTGTAGGCATTCCAAAACTCTCTTCCTTCGGGGACAATTGCAATTCAATCAGACAACATGTCTGTGGTATGGTACATCAACAAACAAGGTGGAACCAGATCCCTACCCCTTATGTTGAGAGGCCCAGAGTTTGGCAATGGGCAGTCTCTTCTCAACACTTTCTCATTGCGATGCATATTCCAGGGAAATCCAACGTAATAGTGGACAAACTGAGCAGGGCAATCATAATGCCACATGAGTGGTCCTTGAAAAAAGAAGTTGCAGACAAAATTTTTCACAAATGGGGCCAGCCATGCTGTGACCTTTTTGCCATGTCCATCAGTGCCATATGCAGCAGCTTTTTTGCCCTAATTCCCCACACCAGGGGAGTCACCCGGGGATGCACTTGTCCACGATTGGCCCCTGGGACTTCTCTATGTTTTTCCTCCTTTTTCCCTTATACAGAAGGTAATCCAGAAAGCAAAATTGTTGAGTCGCAAGATAATTCTCATTGCTCCTTACTGTCCTCGTTAGATATGGTTCTCCTTCCTATGGCCTTATCTAAAGGAGGATCCTTGGATCCTGGACCCAGTGCTGGATCTCTTGACTCATCAGTCTGGGTCTCTCTCTCCTTCCATCCAAACTCTCCAGCTCACAGCTTGGTTACTCCACTTAGTCTTAGCCAGGCTTCCAGAATTATCCCCAGCAGTGAGACATATTTTGTGTGCGCACAAAAGCTCTACAAGAAAACTTTGTATGCGGAAGAGATTTTCTTTTTGGGTGAACAAAAACAAATTGACCCTCTCACAGCTCCCATTTCTTTCCATCCTGGAATTCCTGACAGAAATTTTTAATCAAGGGGTGGCAGCTGCAAGTGTTCGGGTTCAGTTGGCTGCTATTTCTAATTTTCATGAAGGCATCAAGGGCTCAAATATTATTCTCACAGATTGTGTAAAGTTCTTTTGAGGGGCACATTCCTCCTAAGGTCTCCTATAAAGGAGCCTTCATCACAGTGGGATCTAAATTTGGTATTAGCGACCTTGATATTGCTTCCCTTTGAACCAGCTTCTTCTTGTCCCTTAAAATTCTTATCTTGGATGACTCTTTTTCTAATATCCATCACTTCAGCTAGAAGAGTTTCTGAATTACAAGCTCTATTTGTCTATTTGTCTTCCTTACTTGGTCTTCCACAAGGACAGATTCTCCCTCAGAACAAATCTCGCCTTCTTACCTAAGACATGTTCTGAAGCCAGTCTAAGTCAGTCCATTGAGTTACCAGTATTTTTCCCAAATTATGGCAACAAGGCAGAATATAAACTCCATCAGCTGGACGTACATAGACAGTTAACGTTTTTATCAGCATAGAACAAAGAATTTCAAGAAATGTGACCAACTATTTGTATCCTTTGCGGGAAACAGAAAAGGAGTCCTAGTTTCAAAGGTTATATTGTCTAACTGGCTTACAAACACAATCACTTATGCTTATAGTTCTCAATATAAATGCCTTCCAAGTAAAATTCAAGGACACTCGACTAGAGCTGTGTCTGCCTCCACTGCTTTCTAAGCCAGACTACCTTTGGATTCAATTTGTGCTGCAGCCACATGGGTTAACCCTCATACTTTTATTACTCATTACAAAGTAGTTGTGGCCTCCCAGAACAGGGCTTCCTTTGGTTCCACTCTTCTGAAGAGTTTATTCCCTTGAGCCACCCAAGCAACCAGCAAAATGAAGGCGAGATGGGACAACATAACGTAAAGAAGTTATGTACTCACTGTAGCATTCCATGTTTGTTGTCCAGTATCTTGCCTTCATTCTTGCGTCCCTCCCTCCTTCCTGGATGATTTGGAGGAGTCTTTTGGCCCCATATCTTGTTCCCCTCTCTTGTTCTGGGGCTCTTTAAGATTTGTGCCTTTTGTTGTACATATGGGCGGCCACAGTGGTGCAGTGGTTAGCATTGTCGCCTCACAGCAAGAGGTTCCTTGGCTGGGGTGCCTTCTGTGCGGAGTCTGCATGTCCTCCCTGTGGTCGCGTGGGTTTCCTCTGGGTGCTCCGGTTTCCTCCCACATCCCAAAGACATGCTGTAGGTGGATTGGACAGTCTAAATTGGCCCTAGGTGTGTGTGCATGTGTGTGTGTGTGTGTGTGTGTGTGTGTGTGTGTGTGTGTGTGTGTGTGCCTTCTGTGGAAGGTTGGGCGCCGGGCTGGCAACTCGACACTGTAAAACTCCACTAACAATCATGAGCGGACAGGTGATCCGCTGTGGCGACCCCTAACCGGGAAAAGCCGAAAGAAGAAGAAGTTGTACATATGTGTATATAGTTCTATATATTTGTGTGTAATGTTTTCCTAAATTACACAAGTCTCATGTCAGTCTAGTGTTAGCTTACCAAATGAGATCTGGGTATCTGCCGTTAGGCTTCATGGGATAGAGTACAGCCTTGAGCCAGTAAAGAGCTCTTGAGGTTTAGTATAAGGCCGAGTCGGAACCAATGCTCTGTTCCGAACCCAACCAGCAAAATGAAGGCGAGATACTGGACAACAAACATGGAACGTTATGGTGAGTACATAACTTCTTTTTCTTACTCATGGCTAAATCTTTGTGCAAAGATGTGTTAATACTTTTAACCAGAAGTTTAGGTACTGCACCTGGGCCTGGTGTTTTCCAATTAGATGCTTTTCTTAACTTTGTTTCAGTCTCTGTGGTTGTTCATCACATTTCATGTCCTGTACCTTTAAGCCTCTTAGTCTTTCTTTTACTTCTATCCATTTAACATCTTCCATAAGCAACCCAAGTGAGAAAGTAGTTGGGATCTCTGTCCCATATGTTAAGGAATGGATGGAAAAGACCTCATCAGATACAAAAGTTATGTACTCACCCTAACAATACATCTGTGTCTGTTTCTGTCCTTCCTCAGCTACCTTCCCACCACCCCTTCAAATTTTTCTTGTATACACAGTTTTTTCTTATGTTTCCATTCTAAGATGGTTCTAGCTGACCTTGCCTTGACTCCTGAAGGTTCTGCCTTTCTCTTTCAATCTATTTTCTCTGCTGGGCAGCGTATAACATGGCTAATTTGTCCATCAGTTAAGTTTTTATTGGTGATCAAACTTGGTAGTCAATGTGAGATGGCTTATTCCTTACACAAGGGATTATGGGTAGGGGAGGAGTCTGAGCACAGAATCCAAAGCTTAGAAGTGTCTGAAGCCAGAACTAAGTTTGGATATGAGACCCATACATTGAGGAAGGATGGAAACGGACAACATAGATTTGTCATTATGATGAGTATATAACTTTCAGTTTAGTCTCTTCCCACATCACCTTTATTACTGTAACAGAATCCTGAGCCAGGTCAACGGTCCATCCCTCTAGCTCCTCCCTCTTCGGTGCCTGTAGACGCCTCTTGCCAGCCTCTTGCTCTCAGCTCCAGGGATCCATCGCCCCAGGTTTCCCCATTGGGAATATCTTCCTCTTCCGAGGTTTCTCCTGATCCTGCAGGGGAACCCCCTCGGAAGAGGATGTGTAAGAGGAAACACACAGACTCCCCTGAGTCTACTACATCTGATACCGACTTAGATGAGTCGGAGGGTTCCCCACAATCCCCCTCTGAGGATGTCTCCTTTTCAGACATCCTTGAGCTCCTCAAACAGAGGGGGAATTGGCCCTCCATTGATCCCTCCGAGGATGAGTCGGTATACCTGGAGGCTTTTGGATCCCGACCCTCCACCTCCTGGGTGTCTCCGCCTTTCGACCCACTTATGCAGGTAGTGGCTCGGAAGGCGTGGGCAGCTCCAGATTCTGTGGAACCTGTCCCCAGGAGACCATCCAAATTTATTACGGCCCCTACGGACAAACAGTTTCTTTCCAAGGGCGTCTCTGTGGATGCTATGGTGGTGGCGGCCACTAAGAAGGAACTTGCGGATCCTTCAGTACCTGTCCATCCTCCTAACAAAGATTCTAGGACCATGGACAGGTATGGAAAGCGGATGTTTTCTTCAGCGACCTTTGCTATGCGTTCGCTGAACTACCTTTGTCACTTCACCAGACTACAAAGAGATATTCTCAAGGAACTAGGTGAAGTGGTCCAGGATCCTTCTGCTGCTGGGGCTCAAGAAAAGATTGCCTCACAGCTAGCAATCCTGAATTCCTTAACCAACTCCTCCATGCGGCTCATATCCTATGCAGCTGATGGAGCGAGCAGGGCCGCAGGCACAGGAGTGGCTCTTAGACGTCAAGCCTGGATGCGGCTTTGTAATTTTGCGGACCCCTTTAAGGCGTCCTTCACCAATACTCCTTTGACGGTTCAGCTTTGTTCGGACCTCAGGTGAAGGAAACCTTGACCAGGTGTGAGCAGGACGGTAAAACTCTTTCTGCCGTTGCAGTCCATTTTACCAGCCATTCTAGACCCTATCCCAAGGGTCAGAAGGGAGGGAAGATGTGGTTCCGCAAAGCCCAAGGAGCTACACCGGACACACGTGGTCAGTTTACCCCCAGAGGCAGAGGGGTAACAATAATAGACGCCGCCCTAGAGGCAGGGGGGCCCTCAGAACCAGGGCAACAGGGAGTCTCTTCCTGAGAAGCCCTTTCAGCACCCCTGAGGTGTTGCCCGACTGTCCACCCTTGGAGGCAGTCGGGGGAAGGATTTCGCTGTACCCAGTAGCCTGGCATTCCCTTTCACAAGATATGTGGGTACAGTCGATCATATCCGAGGGTTACAAAATCCCTTGAAAGGTATCCTGTACCTCAACAATCCCTTCCAGACATCTCACCCGGTCAAATGGATTTGGCAGAACAGGAGGTTTTAAAGCTCCTAGAAAAAAGAGCCGTCCAGACTGTTCCAGCAGACCAAGTAGGATCCGGCGTCTACTCGAGATTCTTTTTGGTCCCCAAAAGGACGGGAGATTGGAGACTAATATTAGACCTGAGCAGTCTAAACAGATTTGTCAAGAAGGCAAGATTCGGATGGTCACGCTTCAGTCCATTCTGCCCTTTCTGGGCAAGGACAACTGGATGTGCTCTATAGACCTTCAGGACGCGTACTATCACATAAAGATTCACAGGCGCTCCAGAAGGTTTCTCCGCTTTCGGCTAGGGACCAGTCATTACCAATTCAGAGCCCTGCCCTTTGGCCTCACTTCAGCCCCCAGAGTGTTTACCAAATGCATGGCAGTGGTCACAGCTCATCTGAGACGTCAAGGATTCCAGGTGTTTCCTTATTTAGACGACTGGCTCCTCTCCGCCACCACCAGGTGTCAGCTTCTTCAGACCAGAGACTACACTCTGCAGCTATGCAGGAGTTTGGGAATTTCAGTAAATTTCGAAAAATCTTCTCTGCGGCCTTGCCAATCTATCACCTTTATAGGCGCAGAATTAAACACCGTCAAAATGTTAGCCAGACTAACAGATCAAAGAATTCTGGACATCCAAAAATACGTTCGGATTTTATTGCAGAGCAGCAAAGTCAAAGCCAGATTTATACTAAAGGTTCTAGGTCTTATGGCTGCGGCCATTGTTCTTCTACCACTGGCTCGCTTCCACATGCGTCTTCTGCAGTGGATGTTATTCACTCAGTGATCGTTCCAGTCTTCCGATGAGGCACGAAATATTAGTCACACAATCGTGCAGGACTCATCTGAACTGGTGGATATCTTCCCCTCTTCTTCATCAGGGCCGACCTTTTGTTCCCCCTCCTCCGGTTGCCACAGTTACTACGGATGCCTCTCTGATCGGGTGGGGGGGGCATTATCAGGGCAGGATGGTCCACGGGACGTGGCAACCCATAGAATACCATCTGCACATAAATGTCCTGGAGATGAGAGCGGTGCTTTTAACGTTGCAAGCCCTCAACGACTTTCTTCCCACGGGGACTATTGCAGTACAAACGGACAACATGTCCGTGGTCTGGTACATCAACAAGCAGGGCGGGACCAGGTCCTATCCGTTGTGTCGAGAAGCTCTCAGACTTTGGCAATGGGCAATCTCCTCTCATCGGTTTCTGATAGCAACGCACATCCCCGGCAGGTCCAACCTCTTGGCGGACAGGCTGAGCAGATCCATTCTCATGCCTCACGAGTGGTCTCTCAATCAATCTGTAGTGGACCAGATTTTTCTGAAGTGGGGCACACCTTGTTGCGATCTTTTTGCTACACCCCAAAACAACAAGTGCCCCGATTTTTTTCACCCTCTTTCCCCTACCAGGCCAACCCCTGAGAGACTCTCTAACCCAGGATTGGCCCCGGGGACTTCTGTACGCTTTTCCTCCTTTTCCCTTGATTCCACAAGTCCTTCAGAAAGCCACGGTTTTGAGGGCCAAGTTGATTCTCATTGCCCCTTACTGGCCTCGACAAATTTGGTTTCCGTCTCTGCATCGTCACCTCCTGGTGCAGCCCTGGCATCTGGACCCAGTTTTGGATCTCTTGATCCACCAGTCGGGTCAACAGCACCGGGCCATTCATTCTCTCAACCTCACTGCTTGGTTGCTCCACTTCCTTCCCTAGCCAGGCTTCCTATGATCTCTTATCCGGTCAGAGATATCTTAGTGGCTTCTTTAAAGTCGTCCACCAGAACTGTTTATGCTAGCAAGTGGCGACGTTTTTCCATTTGGGCAAATTCCAGAAATATTGATCCCTTTACTGCTCTTGTGCATTCTGTTTTAGATTTCCTGGCTGAAGTTTTTCAGTCAGGATCTTCTTCATCTACAGTAAAAGTTCAACTGGCTGCTATTTCCAAATATCATGTTGGCTTGCAAGATCATAACATTATGTCTCATAGACTATGCAAGGCCTTTCTGAGAGGAGTGTTTTTCCTAAAGCCGCCAATAAAACATCCTCCTCCACAATGGGATCTAAATTTAATGTTGGCATCCTTAATGTTACCACCCTTCGAACCGTCTGCTTCATGTTCATTGAAATTATTGACCTGGAAAACTATATTTTTACTGGCTGTCACTTCAGCAAGAAGGGTTTCCGAGATTCAAGCTCTCTGCATCCGTTCCCCTTACCTGGTTTTTCACAAGGACAGGGTATCCTTAAGAACAAACCCGTCCTTTCTCCCCAAAGTTGTTTCTCAAACCAATATTAATCAATCCATCGATCTACCAGTCTTTTTCCCAAATTATTCTGACAGAGCTGAACAAAAGCTTCATTTTTTTGGATGTCCATCGTCAGCTCAGATACTATTTGCATAGAACGAAACAATTCAGGAAATCGGACCAATTATTTGTCTCCTGTGCGGAAAACAGGAAAGGTCTCCCAGTGTCTAAAGTGACCTTATCCAGATGGTTGTCTTCCACCATTTCTTATGTGTATTCACTCAGAGGCAAGCAACTACCTTCTAAACCAAAAGCACACTCAACCAGGAGTCTATCCACTTCTGCAGCCTTTCAGGGTAGACTACCCATTGATACCATTTGTGCAGCAGCTACTTGGGCCACTCCTCATACCTTTGTCTCTCATTACAAGTTAGATTTGGCCTCCAGAGACAGGGCCAGTTTTGGTTCCACAGTTCTCAAGAGTCTGTTCCATTGAGCCACCCGGGATACAGGTGCTAGGGACGCGGTCCCATCCAGCAAGAATGAAGGCGAGATTGACAACTTAACATTTAGAAGTTATGTACCTACCATAACGTTCCATGTTAGTTGTCTTCTCTCGCCTTCTTTCTTGCGTCCCTCCCTCCTTCCCCCTGGCCTGGACAGATCTTGAAGAGTTCCTCTTATCAGGTTGTTTCCTCCTGAGCCTTCATTAGAGGACTCCTTTATTATGAACTTGGGTTTCCTAAAATTTATTAGGTTAGTCCTTAGCAGGGTAGGTTAGCTACCAAACGAGATCTGAGGTAGTTCCGCCTTGCATCATGGGATATAGGGTTGCCTCGAGCTGGTAAAAGGAGTTCTCAAGCTAAGCAAGTGCCGAGTCGGAGCCGAGGATCGGCTCCGATCCCATCCAGCAAGAAAGAAGGCGAGAGAAGACAACTAACATGGAACGTTATGGTAGGTACATAACTTCTAATTTAAAACCATGGACACCTCTCTCCTGGGTGGGGTGGGGGCATTTTAAAGGGAGAACAGTTCAAAGGTCCTGATCTTCTGCAGAGGCCCACATTCACATCAGTGTTCTAGATATGAGAGCAATCCTCCTTGCATTGCAGGCCTTTCAAGACTACCTCCCCAGAGGTATGATTTCTGTACATACGGACAATATGCCAGTTGTCTGCTATCTCAACAAGCAGGGGGGAACATGGTCGTGGCCTGTTTATCGAGAGGCCATGAGGATTTGGCAATGGGTGATTTTCTTCTCAGCAGTTTCTGGCAACGGTCAGCCTGGCGAAATCCAACAATTTGACCAACAACCTCAGCAGGAGCATTCTACTTCCTCACTAGTCATCCCTAAATCCTGAGGGCTGTAGCTTGGATTTCTTGGTGCTGGGGCTTTTAGTGTTGCAACTTGTTTACCTCCCTGTCCAACACCAAGTGCATCAGATATTATGCCTTAGTTCCTCCTCCGGGACAGTCACCCAGGGACGCACTGGTGTTTGCTTATCCCCCCAGTTCCTTTAATGGTAAAGTTTCTTCAGAAAGCAGCTTGCTACAAAGCTCTTGGGATCCTTATAGCCCCCTTTTGGCCTTGTCAGGTGTGGTTTCCCTTCCTTTGGCCACTTCTGAAGTAACCCCCTTGGGTACTGGATCCCATTCTGGATCTCATTTCCCATCCAGCAAGTCTGGATCCCCCCCCAACCTTCAGTTCCTGAAGTTAACCACATGGTTTGTCCATTTCCCCTGATGACCAGAAAAGATGCCAAGCCTTCATAAGCCGTAGTTCACATCTCTTCTCTTCTCAGAAACAGTCTACTAGAAAGCTGTATTCCAGCAAATGGGGATGGTTTGTACTATGGGCAGAATCTCGAGGACTCTACTTATCTGCTCCCTTATCTGTTTTGGATTTTCTTGCAGAGTTGTTTCAGTGAGGTACTAGTCTTTCTACAGTTAAAGTGCAGGTGGCAGCCATCTCTAATTTCCATGTTGGCAGGGATAATGTTTTTGTTTTCCCTCAAGATTTCCAAGGCATTTCTCAAAGGTACATTTTTGCTCCATCCCCCATTTTGGAATCTGGTTCCTCCCTTGGATTTGCCTTTTGTGTTGCAGGTCTTTGAATGCCCTCCATTTGAACCCTCAGCTACTTCAAGCTGTTGTCTTGGAAGACTTGGTTTTTGGTGGCTTTTACTTTTGGCAAGAAGGGTTTTGGACTTGCAAGTTTTTGATTCTACTTGTTTATTGTTCCATAAAGACAGGGTTTTTCTTTGTACGTTCTCTGTGTTGCAGAATATCTTTCCTAAGTTCCTCCAGATGTTTGTGACTGGGACCTTGTCCCACAGGTTGAAGTCAGATGTAGCAGACATCATTGGATACTGGAGTTATGTACTTATAACGATAGATCCATGTTTTGTCTGTCTAGTTCAGCCTTCCCCTTGCCTTTGGTTGGTATGGTAAACTTCCCCTTTTGTGATGACTAGACTGTGTAGGTTGTCCATTCCATATTTTTGTAGTACTATGTCCTCCTTAGTTAAGAAGGTTTTTAGTGTATATTGGAAGGGGTTGTCATGGGGCAAATTTGCGCTGAGGATTAGGGTGAGGAGTGGTGAATTGTGGGTAAAGGAGGCAAAGCCTGGTGAGTTTGAAGTTTGAGGAATTCGCCGGTGTCTGATCTGAATTTGATCCAAAGATGTACAAGTTGACCCAGACAAAAACAGAGAACACCTCTATCGTTATGGTAAGTATACAACTTTTTTTTATTATAAAACACCCATACACCTAGTGCCTTGGCTAACACATTCAAAGGAGAATATCAAACCACACAGAACAAATCATGTAAATACACTTAAAACACAGTCAACCAATAAAATTCAAGAAAATTAATTAATGAAAACGTTTAAAGAAAAATGTATACTACAAAACGAAACACTCATGCAAATAACTTGCAATTCTGAATAAAACACAGCACACACAAGTGGATATGACACCAGAACAATTTACTCCTCCTGGTACTTCGGCTGTTCGCCTTCACGGGACATTATACATCCACAAAAGTGCAGTTTATATAGTGCTCTAACAATTGCATCATAAGCCCATCCCATCAATTAAGCAATTAAACCTTAAATACAATCAAAACATGGATGTATAATGTCCCGTGAAGGTGAACAGCCGAGGTACCAGGAGGAGTAAATTGCTCTGGTGTCATATCCACTTTTGTGTGTTGTTTTATTAAAAATTTATACTAGTCTGCTTTTCCAGTTATATTTATTATTTAAGCCATGTGGATGCAAAGTGTTAAATTTCAATATAAACCTTCTCTGTATAGGAAAGATAATTTATACTGCAGTCACTGCTTTCATTTACTATGAAATCCTGTAAAACAGTAGTGTGTAATAAAGCACTGTTACTTTGTTTGAGGAAAAAAATATTTATACTTATTCTTAATATCCCTAACTAATATGTCCCTGAAGTCTAGTTTTAAATTTCTACCTATTTAAACACACACACACACACACACACACACACACACACACACACACACACACACACACACACACACACACACACACACACACACACACACACACACACACCAAACCACAAGGGCATCTAAGAGCATGCATAATTGCTACAGAATCACAATTAAATATTCTTACAACCTCACTTTTTTTTTTTTAACCATTTATTATACCATATTCCTACAGGGAATGTTTCCCTTTGTTTAATAAACTGTCTGTTAACCATACGAGTTATGCTAACTCGGTGGCTAAGCACGGAAGAATCTTTAATTTTGTCTCTCTTATATGACACTGAAAAGCCTAAGCTAAGTAAATTACCAAAAATAGCATCAGTAATACATTTCCAAAATCTACATGCATGTTTAAATAAAAATTGTGAAAAATACACTATATTCTGTAATAAAATAATTTTGGGTTTTATTATCAACACTTCTCTTTAAACTTAATTTTAACTTCAGGATGTTGTAACAGTTGTTGCCTATTGGTATCCAGTACCTTACAGTATACTTTAAACATTTCCTTTTTATGTTCAGGAAAACATGAGTTAAGAAAGGCCTGAATTACCCTCTCAGCTTCTTCTAAAAAATCACTTCTAGAACCACAGATCCTTCTGACTCTAATTCTCTGTAAGGTAATGATAATTTGGAATGTACTGGATGACAGCTAGTCATATGTAAGGGTGTATTTGTGGCTGCAGGTTATCAAAACAATTTAAAAATTATTCTCTGACCTGAGATTCTCTCAAGAAGTACATCCAGAAAATGAATTTGGTTAACATGAATAGCATATGAGATTGATTCCCTTCTGTCATTTGTTCATAGGTTATAGGTTCATAGGTTAGTGTTAAGCTAACTGCCCTTGCGAGCCATTTTAATCTTAGCCAGTTATCCCTTGTGAGACAAACCCTGCACCTTGTGTTTGTAAGGCAAACACCTTAACCATTAGGCCACCCTCCCAACACCAATTTGTGTCAGCTTTACATATTCAAAGTATATAATCTATGTATTTTTTCTATAAATTCTTGCATAACCATGCCCATAAAAAGACTGGCATACAAGGGGACATAACAAGCCTCTATCGCAGTGCATCATTCCTGAAAAAACATTTAACAAGAAAAAATTGATGACCCAAACAAATTCTGCTGTTTAATATATCTAGCACAGGGCAGTCTCCCAAAAACATATTTAAAGCTGATAAACCAAACTGATGTGTAATGTTGATATACAAACTGTTAACATCTGTTTTCATCTCATAATATATCTGTGACCATAAAAGATGTAATTTATTCAACAAATCCATTGTATCTCTAATACAGTAGAGTCTCCGTTAACCGCACTCCCAAGCAACCAGCAATTTTGATTGGCTCATATGTCAGTGTACGAGCCAATCAAAAATCACAAAGTGGAGTTACTTCTACTCAACGCGGAATAGCCCGCATTGAGTAGAAGTGGCTCTGCTTGGCAATTTTTGATTGGCTCTTATATTGGCATACAAACCTCTTGACTGACCGTGATTTTGACCAAAATTTTACCTCTGTTCCTCTTAGACCCTCCTAGAACTGGTGACTTTTGGAGAAAAAGTGGTGAGTTGCACTTAACAAATAATGCCAATAATTAAGAGTTATAGACTTTTATATCAGAAAATGTATATTAATTCACATTCTCTTACACTGTCAATGTCTTAAGTTAATAGTACTAATATTTTAAGTGTCCCTGATTCTGTTGAAATTTATCCCTGATTGGTTGAGAGCTGTGCTGGCATATAAGTCGCTCAAAAATCGCAAAGCGGCTTTCAAGCAACTGAACACTACACTTACCTGAGATCTGCCAATCCCCATGGGTCTCTGTTAAGTGAAATTTTACTGTATAGGATGGTAATTTAACAATAAACTACATGAAAAAGTCATTAACAACTTCCCATTTTTCTCTGTAAACCCTCCACAACTAGAGGTAATAGGTCTCCTTGGTGTTTTTGTACATAGGTATGTATTTTAGGAATACAGTAAAAACTGGGTGTGTTAAAACAATGCAAAATGGACAAACATTTCCAATCTTGTTTGTTAAACCTAAGCTGACACCTTTATTCACAATTTCAGATAAATTTTCACATGCAGCAGTGTACTAATTTCTAGTAACTTCTTCATAAACTTTACATTCATTCAGATGTTCATAACATGTACTCGTACTGCTTCACATTCAGTAATACTATAAGTTGTTCCTTATCAGATTGTTTAACTATTAAATTACTGGTGGATTGTAAAGTTTTCAGAGCAACCCATTCTCTTCAGACATATTAAAATTACTTATTTTCAGTTGTATCGAATTTACACAAAGCATCCATTATAACAGCATTTACCATAGTAAAAAAGCTTTTGAGTTTTAACATTGTACACTAGTGGTTTACAGTTGGAACTCTTTTGTACATGCATTCTGGGGAGTATAACTCTCATCAAATGTTTATACCTCTGAGTCACATGAATAAAAACGGTCATCCAATGATGTATCCAAATCTGTAAATTATTGATTTTGAGATACTCAACGAAGTAGTAATGCAACTGCAACTTGTGCACAAACTTAAATAATTTTGTTATGCTCACATGTTCTCTAGGTAGGTTTGTAGGAGCAAAATGAAGTCCACATTTAAGTACTTGCAGTTCCAAATCAGTCACACACACAAAAGATTATAAACTTTCATTTTTAAATCTGGATTATAACGAATGTGTTATTGAAATAAATCACTAGGCGGTGAATTAGTAGTTTGCGCATGAAAGTTAAAATGTCCTTTATTAAACTAGTTGTGGTAGCATTCTCTTGACTGTTGCTAATACTTTTGACGCTCACCTGAATGGTGTTTCTTACCTGTCAGTCGATGTGGATGAAAATAATCCCACTCAAGTGTCACGGAAATCTCTAGCACCTTGCTGGATATCCACATTAGTTGAACTAGCTTCATGGACAGATAGAAGCTACAGACGAAAAAGAACCAGTTCTCGCATTATTGTTACTATTATTGCCATCACTATGTGTGGCCATAGATGAATTGAAGACCATCCTGTTTCATGCGTCTTCTAGGGAAAAAGTAAGAAGGACTCCAGGAGACGGGCCTCAGCCAGACCTGCTCTCTCTACTCCTGCCACCAAACAGCCCTTTTAGGATAAACCTGGTAGCCTGTGACTACCTGGCACTGGAGCCAAACATCCCACTTTCCATGCGTCTCTCCCTAACTGCTTGGAATCCGGTTACCAGGACTCTTGGGGCCTGTCTGTAATAAAAGAGGGATATTGCATGAGTTGGGAGACCAAACCTACTCCTAAAGGCATTCCTCAACCCCCTCAAGAACTGATTTTCTTCTCCTCAGTTCTTCAGGAACTCCTTGTTCAAGGAATCATTCAAGAATTCTCTGCACATGCAAGGGGAAAGGGATTTTACTCCAGGGTGTTCCTAGTTCCCAGGAAAGAAGGCCTATGGAGACCAATCCTGGATTTGTCCCATCTCAACACCTTCCTTCTAGTTTTCTCCTTTCACATGCTCACTCTTTCTACCCTCCTCCCACTGATCCTACCTCAGGACTTTAGTATTCTTAGATATAAAAGGTGCCTACTTATGCATTCCAATCCACCCCTTGTTAAGGAAATTCCTCTGCTTCTCAGTGGGTTCTTTGTCTTGCCATTTGGTCTCTCTACGGCCCCAAGGGTGTTTACAAAATGCTTGACACCAGTCATGGCCTTTGCCAGGACAAAGGGAATCCAACTCTTCACCTACTTAGATGATATCCTGATCCAGACTCCGTCATTTCCTTTACTTCTACAACATCTAGACTTCATTTCCCTCCTGAGAAGTCTGGGATTTACAGTAACTCAAAAAATCATCCGATTCCTTCTCAGGGTCATGTGTCCGTGGGATGCAGGATCCTAACAGAAAATATGATGGCCTGTCTTTTCCCAGAAAAAAATATTGTCCTTCAGTACCTGTTTCAAGGAGTTACTCCCTCTTAAAGCCATATCAGTCTGGGATTCACGGCCTTCATCATCCCCATGCTTCCCCTGGCAAAACTTCACATGAGAAAGTTCTAATGGTACTTGAGAACAGTCTGGAAACAACATCTGCACTCCTGGAGTGGATGCCCCCATGCCTTTCCAGGGAACTAAATTGGTGGATAGCTCAGATAAATGTCAACCCAGGCTTGCCCATGCAACCCCAGACCCCCAAACAGGACCTCTTCATAGGCTCCTCAGACACAGGTTGGGGAGCAACCTTAGGAGAATGGAGAGTGAGAAACTCATGGACCCTCACTCAACAGAAAAAACACATCAGTATCAAGGAAATGAAAGCCCTGATATTAGCCCTTAAAATCTTAAGGATCATCTGCTTCCAGGCACGCTAAGGTGGTACACAGACAATACCATGGTGCTGTGGTACATCAACAAACAAGGGGGACAAGGTCCTACCTTCTGTGCAGGTTAGTTCTGCAGCTATGGGAAATTGTCCCGGACAGAAAAGTCAACATCCTAGCCGTCTACATTCTCTCAGCAGACAATATGATGGCAGGTACTCTAAGCAGGACCATGACTCTTTCTTACGAATGGATGCTAAACAGAGATGTGTTTCTGAGCCTGGCCCATCAGTGGGGTATTCCAGATGTGAATGTGTTTACCTCCCCCCATGAATAGACAGCTTCCAGTCTTCTGCTCCAGGGTACCACATCCCGAAGCATGGAAGGTGGATGCTCTCTCATTCCCTTGGAAGGGGATGTACGCTTATGCATTCCCCTCCATTTCCTCTCATACAAAAAGTTCTGCTGAAAAATCAGAAAGAACAACCTTAGATCTTGTTGGTGATTTTCTATTGGCCAAGGCAGGATTGGTTCTCCCAGCTGTTCCATCTAGCCAAGGGCAATCACCATAAGTTACCCCAGCAGATGGACCTGCTCACATAGGAGAAGGGAACACCCATACACCCACATCTATCCACTCTGAGCCTTACACTGAGGGTGATAGGGCATTGATTCCCTTCAGAGACCTTTACACAGAAGACATGCTTCATGTTTTGCAAGAGACCAGAAAACCAAATACCAGAAAATCATACCTTTCAAAGTGGAAGAGATTTTCTGCCTGGTGTCAAAAATGCAGCTTACAACCACTGGTAATAGAACACCCAGTGGTCCTGTGTAAATCGATGAAGTCCGGACTATCCTATTCCTCCGTCAGGACCTACTTATCTACCATCTAAGCATGCCTGCCACTCACCCCTCCTTTAGCTTCCAGGCTGGAAGTTAAACTTTTCCTAAAAGGAGTCCTGCAGCTCAGACCCCCAAGGAAGTCCATCCCACCTCCTTGGGATCTTAACTTTGTACTGGAGAAATTGCTTCTGCCACCCTTTGAGCCTGCCAAAGGCTGTTCTCTCCAACATTGTACATGGAAAACCCTAGTCTTAGTGGCCATTACTTCAGTCAGAAGGGTCTCAGAACTACAAGCCCTTATGACCTCCCATCCGTTTAATGTTTTCGATAAGGACAGTGTTTGTTTGCACACCAACTCTATTTTTATGCCCATCAGGCCATCAATTTATCCACTTTCTTCCCTTCACCCCAAAATCTGGCTGAAAGGATACTACATACCCTAGATGTTCACGGACAACTTGGGTACTATCGGGTCTGTATCACTTTGTCTAACTTTTAAAAGTTCAAACATCATATGGTCGGTACCATATGATCAAACTTTTAAAAGTTTGAATGTTTCAATGGAGATCTCTGTACAGTGTGGAATGGGAAGATTTCCCTTTCTGTACTGTAGTGCGATCTCAGAGTTGGTATATTTAAAGAGCGGGGGGGGGTGCAGGGAGGCTTGCCCCCCTGCTTAAACCGTTCGGGTAGGTTTTTTTCCTTGGTTTATTTTTTTTTATTATATTTTCGAACTTTTAAAAGTTTGATCATAAGGTGTTTGACCATATGACGTTCGAACTTTTAAAAGTTCGATTATATAATATAGACGTGGTACTATCTGACTAAGACTAAAAATCAGACAGGCTTTTTGTATCTTACCACCCAAGAGCCCTGGACATCCTGTTTTCAAGCAAACCATATCCTCTTGGATATCCAAAACCATTACCTTCTGCTACAGTGCCCATGGCAGAAGGCTCCCTTTCCTAGTAAAGGGGCATTCCACTAGGGCAGTGTCCTCCTCTGGAGCCCTTTTTGAAGGGTCTGAATACAGCTGCCATTTTAGAAGCAGCTTACATGGTCCTCCATCCATACCTTTACCAAACACTACAAGTTGGACATTGTGTCTAGGGCCGGGGCAGGATTTGCCAGATCATCCTTAATGGGTTCATGGAAGGTGCATCTATTCCTGCACCCTTTTGCACTCTCCCTTGTGTTATGAATACAGCAGCATATGAATAGATGGACATAGTATTGTTGTATAAATTCTTACCATAACTTTAGATATCCTTCTTTTCTATATGCTGCTGTATAGTTTCCCACCCTGCCTTCCCCTTGCACTTGCCTGACTTCTGAGTACCCACTCTGTAGTCGCTGATTCCGGTGGCATTCAATTCTGGGCAAGGTGCGTGCTGACGTCCATTTTGTACCAGACTTCTGTTTATAGTTGACGTCCACAGAGAGAGACACGGGATGTCACACACACCCTAGCAGTAGCATCTATCTTTTGTAAAACGGCCAGACGTACGAGAGTCACCAGAGATGAACTCCCTTGTGTTATGAATACAGCAGCATATAGAAGAGGAGGACATCTAAATTTATGTTAAGAATTTACACAACAATACTTTTTGGATGGTAACACTGCAGTCTACAGTTCCATTCCTGGGAAAAGACACCTGGATATGCTCTATAGGCCTTCAGGATGGTACTATCGCATCAAGATGGAAAGACGATCCAGAAGATACCTGCGCTTCCAGCTAGGAGCCAGTCTTTTTCAGTTTCGAGCTCTGCCCTTTGGTCTCACTACAGCCCCTAGTGTGTTCACCAAATGCATGGCAGTAGTGGCAGTGCACCTCTGATGCCAGGGATTCCAGGTGTTTCCGTATTTGGACGACTGGCTTATAACTGCCCCATCCAGGCATCTTCTGCTACTAGCCAGAGACTATACACTTCAGCTTTGCTCCAGACTCGGAATTGCTATAAATTACGGCAAATCCCCCTGAGAGCCATCTCAAAATTTAACCTTTATAGGTGCAGAAATAAACACAGTCAACCGTATACTGAAGCTTACTCAAGACAGAGTACTCAACATTCGCCTACATATCAGGTGACTAATCAGAAAAAAATCGGGCTCCGGAAAAACTGATACTACAGACCTTGGGAAAGATGGCAGCATCTATTGTACTCATCCTGCTAGCATGTCTACACATGAGGTTTCTACACTGGTTGCTTTCCACACAATGGTCGATTATAGAGCTACCAATCTCTCAGAAGGTTCTCATAACCAGATCTTGCAAGAAGGATCTTGTGGTGGATCCACTCCATCGGTGTCTCAGGGCCGTTCCTTTACCTTCCCTCAACCCCCAAGTCACGGTGACCATGGATGCTTCCCAGGTAGTGGAGGGGCATTATCTGGGAAAGGCTGTCCAATGAACCTGGTGAGAACACAAGGCTCACTTGCATATAAACATCTTGGAGATGAGAGCAGTGCTGTTAGTGTTGCAGGCATTTCAAGAGTCTCTCCCTCTAGGAACTATAGCAGTTCAATCAGAAAATAGGTCAGTGGCCTGGTACTTAAACAAGCAGGGGGAACCAGATCTTATCCCCTTTCTCTAGAAGCTGTAAGGGTATGGCAGTGAGCAATATCCTCCAATCACTTTCTAATTGCAGCGCATATCCTGGGGAAATCCAACTTGATTCTAGACAAGCTGAGCAGGGCCATATTATGGCCTCACGAGTGGTCCGTCAGTCAAGTAGTAGCAGAAGAAATTTTCTGGAATTGGGGCCAGCCTTGCTACAATCTTTTTACATTGCCCACCAACTCCAACTGCAGCAAGTACTTTGCCCTAATCCTTCCAGAGGAGGAGTCACCAAGAGATGCACTTGTTCACAATTGGCCTCCGGGACTCCTATGCCTTTCCTCCAATTACTCTCATTCCCAAGTTATTACAGAAAGCGAGGTTGTTGAATCTGGTTTTCCTTTCTACAGCCTCATCTCCAGGACAAACCATGGATTCTGGACCCGGTTCCAGATTTACTGATGCACCCGTCAAGAATGGTATATCCCAACCTTCATAATCTCAAGTTGACAGTGTGGCTACTTAGATTCCTTTGATTGACAGGTTTCCCCATCTGTCATCTCCGGTAAAACATATTCTACTGTCTTCCCATAAAACTTCCACACGTAAGGTATACAAGAGTAAATGGAATAGGTTTGTAATCTGGGTGATTGACAACCAGGTAGATCCCTTTTCTGCGCCCATTCATACTATACTGGAATTTCTAGCAAAACTTTTTCATGAAGGTGTGGCTGCACCTAGTGTCAAGTTCCAACTAGCAGCAATTTCAAATTATCATGTAGGAGAGAATGGTTCCTCTATGTAACACAGACTCTGCAGAGCCTTTTTGAAGGGAACAACAATGATTAGACCTCCATACAAAAATCCAACTCCCCATTGGGATCCCAGCATCATTTTAACTAACATCATCCATTTCCCCTTTGAATATTCAGCAAAATGCAATTTAAAATTTTTGTCTTGGAAAATGCAATTTAAAATTTTTGTCTTGGAAAACATTTTTCTTAGCTATCACTTCAGCCAGAAGAGTATCGGAACTACAGGCTCTGTCATCCAAATGCCCATATTTAATTTTTCATAAGAATAGAGTTTCTTTAAGTTCCAATCCTTCGTTTCACCCAAAAGTTGTATCTGAAACCAGCCTAAACCAAACCATTGAACCTGTTATCTTTCTTAATTGCAAAGACAAAGACGAATACTCTACATCTTCATAGTTGCATTTTTGCTTGCACAGAACTTCAGAGTTTAAAAAATCTGATAAACTTTTCGCATCTTACTCTGAGACTAATAAAGGGCTACTGGTCTCAAAAGTTAGTGTCTAGATGGCTCACCCTTTGTGGATCTACTCCTCAAAAAGCAAACCTTTTCCCTTTGCTGTGAAAGCACACTTCTACCAGGTCAGTTGGGACTTCAGCAGCCTTTCAAGCAAGGCTTTCATGGGACATTATCTGTGCTGCAACAATATAGGCTAAGCCGCATGCCTTTATTACTCATTACAAAGTGGATTTGGCCTCCAGGAGTAGGGCTTCCTTTGGTTCTGTGGTTCTGAGGAGTATTCTTCATGAGCCACCCAGGAATTAAATTGCTTGGGACGCGGTCCCATCAGTGAGAATAAAGGTGAGATTGACAACAACACAAAAACTTATGTTCTTACCATAACATTCCATGTGTGTTGTCCATCTCAGCCTTTATTCTCACAACCCTGCCCTTTATCTCCCTCCTGGAAGACTAAGTGGACTATGGTTTCATGGATCTCTCTAGCCTCAGAGGTTCTCTTATTGTCTATGAAGTTTCTATCTGGGTGGGCAAACAAGATCTGAGGAAGTAGGGGAATCACATTCTGGGTAGGGAAGAGGCCCACGAGCTTTGCTGAAAACTTCGAGCTATTGGAAAGGCCGAGACGGATCTGACTCCTCAGATCCGACCCATCATTGAGAATAAAGGTTGGGTTGGACAAAACACATGGAGTGTTATGGTAAGAACATAACTTCTTTTTTTGTACTTCTTTGCACTGAAGAATTGAGCAATTTTCAAAGCGCATCACATTTTGATTTTGTTGAGTCCATGATCCTCTGCTTGGAAGCAACACTGTTATGGGGAAAATTTAAATTCATAGTTTTATTTTGTGTTGCATTAAAAATGTTTTAAATACTTTTTGACGTTAATATAGTTTCCAGCTGTGTCAGTACCTTAATTTGAAGTAAGACTGGGACTGATGTTAACACTGCTTTGAAAAATGAAGCGGTCTACATTTTGTGCCACAGATTATTTGTCATCAGTGACTGTTGCGACATTATCCAAAACAAAAGCATGCCAAGACAAATAACCGCTTTCATTGACTTCTGAGGTAGTATAGCAGTCAGCATTTAGTATGTTCTTCTATGATTGTATTTACTTTTGAGCTTTAACTTTTAGGCTTCTGTGTTTCAGAAAATTGAAAAAAAAAGGAAGTCAAACATTTGTCAGTATAGTTGTTTTCCTTGTATTGTACATGTGGTAAGAAGACTCCTTTTTTGGACAGGCACAATGTTTATATGTGGTACTCTGAAAGAAAGGGTACAAAAACTGTTTTTTCTTTTAAAGTGTTTAATGCTTCCTTGTGAAGAAATGCAGGAGCAAACATAATATTTTTTCGTGCTTCAAGAAAATCATTTTAAGAGAAAAAAATCTTTAAAATAAGAATTGTAGTAATCATATTTTTCTTTGAAGAAATTGCTATATAAATGTCTTTGACCGTTTATGTATGTATTTGTTTCATTTGGTTATTGAGTAGGAAGGTGGGTCACAGAAGCTCTTTTCAGCCATGAACTGGTAGTGCTGCAATTAACTATGGAAGTTGTACACTGTTTTTATTATCCAGCTAGGTAGGTTGTGAAAGTTGTTTTTTTTTCTGAGACCATTCCCACCTATTTGGGGTCTTATGCATTTCATGTGAAACCTGAGAATATATATTTTTGGTCTTGCCAGAGGATGTGTTTAAAAGTAGTGTTTAACTAAATTTGACTACTGGATATCCTCAGGATAGTGATACTTAACCTAGAAACATCACTGACTTAATTTTTTGTCAGATTTAATGTTTTATCATAATATTAAGTGTTGATGCATCTAATTAACAAGGTTTTTTTTTTTTTCAAAACAGGTTTATTGTTTTAACATATAAGAGAAATATCATAACAATTTTATACAAGTAATTAAAAATAGATATTATTATAATATTCAACAAAACAACTAAAGTATTTACAAAGACATCCACTACAATCAGATCAATTAATTAAACTAAAATACCGTGCTATTGAAATTAGAATTTTTTTAACAAATTTTTTAAATTATCCCATACAATATAATATGATGTTTTTCTAGTTGTTCTCATTCTAATTGTGCTTATTTCCATATGGCACATTATATTCATAACATTTTTAAATTCATTGAGCGAAGGAGGTGTATCTGAAATCCAATTTCTAGTTATTATTTTCCTGGCCACTGCTAGGATAGACCATAACAAGGGAAGCTTAATCTTTTAACACATTGAGGTACAGGTGTGTTGAATAATATAAGAGACTTAGAAATAATGAAATTATCTGTAAAAAGAGCCTGCAAAAATTCATTAATTGACTTCCAGTATTCTTTCAACTTCATACAGTCATAAAACATATGAGCCCAGTCAGCATTAATTTCTACATTACATCTCTTGCATAGATTATCTTTATTATTTATTTTATTCATCATCAAAGGTGTATAAAAAGATCTATGTAAAAATTTCCATGTATAAAGTCTCCAGACAATGGAAGATGTAGTTCTATAAGCAGATTCCAATATATATTGTTTATCTTGTTGAGTTGGTGGGTCCCCATTAATAGAGGTGAAATAATTCCAGTATAAATCTACACTGTAAAAAGTTTCTTGTCTGATAATTTTATGTATATATGAAAGTTTACCTTTATCAGAAACTTTATGCTGTAAATTTAATATCAAGTCATCAATCAGTTTTGGAATAGATTCTTTAACTGTTATAGACATTAGATCTATTCTATCAATGAGATGTTGTCTAAAGATCTGAACCTCTAACCAGCAAGTTTCTCTTAGATCAAATTCTTGTTTTAAGAAATCTAGATAAGTAGATGACATAAGCATACCCTGAGTATACATTATAGGGAATACAATAAAATTCCATTCCCTATACTTAGGGTGCATGAATATAAAGTTACGATAACTAATAATAATATTTAATGGGTAACAAACCATATGTTTAGGTGTGATAGGTGAAGTACAAAATTCCTTTAGCAACCACAACATGGAGTTATTTACAATCATATTTTTATGTGTTAAGGAGATTTTCATGAAGTGCATACTAATTAGCTCCCAATAATCTTTCCATTTTGCGATATATGACTGATCTATTAATAAAGTAATAACTTTTATAATAGAAGAGATAATATATAAATTAAAGTCTGGAAAAGAAATACCCCTTGAGACCAGCTATTAGTATGTTTCTTTAATGCAATCCTAGGTCTATTAGGTGCCCATAAGAAATTTAACATTAGTGTATTCAGTTTCTTGATAATTATTTTTGTAGGTGAAAGTATTATTGATTGTATTAAGTATAAAATCTTGGGGAATATTATCATTTTAATAATTGTAAGTCTCTCCTCCATAGTAAAAACATATTATTCCAGGTATTAAAAAGATTTTGTATATTAAGAAAACAGGTATTATAGTTATTATACATAATAGATTTAATATCTTTAGATAGTATTATACCTAAATAAGTTATCTGACCTGAATTGGGTACATATTTAGTAAAATCACTAATGAGAATATTTTTCGTGTATATATAGGTAGTATTTTAGTTTTTCTTCATTGAATATTAAACCAGAAATACTTTTAAAATTCATCATTTTATCAAATAAAGACTGCATAGAAGAATTAGATCCTGCTGATGTAATTAGAACATCATCTGCAAAAAGTTGAATTTTTGATGTTGTATTTTTGTCTATTTCAAAACCCTCTATGTCAGTACTTTTTCTAATCAAATTAGCCCAAGGCTCCATTACTAAAGTGAATAATAGTGGAGAAAATGGACATCCTTGCTTTGTACCTTTAAGAATGGGTATTTTTTGTGAAACATATGTTCCTACCTTAATATAAGCCAGCGTTCCTTTGTATAAATGCTCAATTAAATTTACAAATGCATCAGAGAAGTTTGTGCATTTCAGTAAGGTAAACAGATAGTCCCAACTTACTGAATCAAATGCTGAACCTATATCAAGACTAATAAGTGTTAAATCTTTCTTTTTCCTATTTGCAAAATCAATTAATGTTAAAGTTCTTCTTATATTATCAAAAGTATTTCTATTTACAATGAAGCCCGTCTGATGTATATCTATAATGCCGGGAATGATTGTCTTCAATCTATCAGCAAAAATACTCATAAACATTTTATAATCAACATTAAGTAATGAGATGGGTCGATATGAAGAACATCTAGTTGGATCTTTATTAGGTTTTAAAATTGGTGAAATAAATGTATATTGCCAAGATGGGGGGGTTATTAACTCAGTTTGGGCCAAAATAAAAACCTTATGTATTAATGAATATGTAGTTTTAGAAAGGATTTTATATATCTCTGGTATAATACCATCATTACGCGGTGCTTTGTTTGATTTAAGCTTATTTATTTGTGTAATAACTTCTGTATATGAAATACTCTTGTCCAATAGTTTAATCTGTTTATTAAGCTTTTTATTCATGTTTGTGGTTATAAACTCCTTTATTTTATCTTTAGGTTCCATGTTAATGTTGTTATGGTTAATCTTGTGAAAGTGATTTCTAAATTCATCCAGTATTTCTGGTATACTAGAAACATTCTTTTTCCTTAGAGAAAAGATTTCTTTGATATGGTTTTGTTTAGTCAATCTTTTTGTTTTATTTTTAAGTCTATGTAAGTATTTGGGGCTTATTGAATAAGACAAAAACTTGTATTCTAAAGTTATTTTAACTTTATGAGTTAAAATTTCTTTGTATTTCTCATTTAGTTTGTTTATTTCTTCAATAACTTTCTTGTCCATAATATTTTCTTTATTATTATGTTTATAAGAGTCTAATTTACTTTGAATATCTAACAATTCCTTATCCCAAGATTTCCTTTTATTATTATACCATCTGATACTTTGTCCATATAGATATGATTTTAAGGCATCCCAAACATAGACAATGGAGACTTCAGGAGTATTATTTATGTCTAGAAAATGTTGTACTTCAAGTATATATTCTTTATAGTCTTTTAGGTGAGTTAAGTATGCTGGTATCCTTTTGATCTGAACATTATGAGTATTTTTTATCATGAATTCAAAAACAATTGAGTTATGATCAGATATAGGACATGAAATGATTTTGGAATTAATTAAATCTGTTACCATCTGGTTAGAAATAAAGACCCTATCTGTTTTTGAATAAGTTTTGTATCTGTTAGAAAAAAAGGTGTATGGTAATGATTTTGAATCTATCTGATTATTAATATCATTCAAATGATAAGAATTAGCAAAATCATTTAAATGTTTTGCATTAGATGTAATTCTTCTTTTCCTTATAGTGGTAGTATCACTTTCATGTAGTATACAATTAAAATCACCAGCTAAAATAATATCCCCTATAGAGAATGATATGATCTTATCAATATGATGTTTCACTGTATTAATACCAATTCCAGGTATCCAATATACATTAATTAAAGTGCAAGTCTTCCCATTAATTTGTATTGTAACCATACAAAACATTCCTTTGTCATCCTGAAAAGACTTAATGGTTTTAGGAATGGGCATACTTTTATTCCATAAAATAGCCACTCCTCTTTTTTTCTGAGTGTGCTCTGAACTAACCAATACTGTATACTTATTAGTGGCTAGTTTATCAATATCTTTTTTCAAGAGATGGGTTTCTTGCAGGAAGACTAGATTGGCCTTGTGTAAATTAATGTATCTTATTAGGCTTGCCCTTTTACACGGATTATTCAATCCATTAATGTTTAAAGAAATTCCTTTTAAAGATGTCATTTGGCATTTTTAAAACTCAAGAATCTTATGATCGAAATAACAAATAACAAGATAAATAATGTTACATCTCCTCTTTTAGGTGTACCTTTAAATATAGCTGTATTTATTAAATCTCTTATGGGATTTTGTATAGGATTCAATTTTGTTTGTAGTGACAATGAGTGTACAAAATATATTGTGGATGTCAAAACTATATACATATAACAATGAACAAGTGAAAATAATGTAAGGATTAAACCTTGCATCCAGCCTGGAGTTGAAAACTCCAACTTAGAGTAGTATTTACTACTCAAGTTAACCCCCTACCCTAAGCAGCAGTACCTCAGCTACCACCTTATCAATTAATACTAGTTATATTTAACTGAGGTTAACAGTTTTCAATTCAATTATCTATCAAGACAAAACTACACATTTGATAAAACAGCATCATATAACCTAACATAAACTTTTTTTTTTTTTTTTAAACTGTTCATACTACTATATAGATCTATGTAATATATAACACTTGTATTCAAATAGCATTCAAATAATCTTGATGTTAGAAATCAAGAGGAGAGAAAATTAGGTTCTAACATTCATTTAAATCAAAAACTTTGGCTAATATGATTCAGACATTACATATATTAAGATGCATCTATTTTCTGTCATGTGAATACTATTAACAGCTTCCAAAAAAAAATCTTGAATTGTTTGTATATGAGCATTTACTTAAACTCATTATTGTCAATAGAGTAAAATATTGTATTCATAAAAAATATTATAAATCATATTGCATAGTTATGCAGATTCTCAGAAACACTTGCATTATTATATTAAAAAAAAGCCATCACACTTACACACACACACACATACATACACACACACACACACACATATATATATATATATATATATATATATATATATATATATATATATGATCTCACTGAGTTGTCTTTGTTGAGCACTATCCTACTTGCTGTCCCTAGAATAAATCTGTCTGCTTTATACAAAATAATGCACAGCAAACACATTTTAGTAACCAGATTTTACAATCATGCTAACCTACTGCTTTAAAATATATCACATGACATTTCTTCCAGAATAGAGTTATAAGATTATTTATGCTTGTCAATCAGATGAATTAAATGAGTTATAGTAAAGTATATGTTTGGAACACAAATTTATAACACAGATTATTATGCTGCTGTTAAGTAGATTTTCAAAAACATTTAAATAAATGTTTCATTTTCTATGCCTTCTAAAATAAGACATTTACTTACTACAAGAAACTACATCATTTAGACTCATTATAACTGGCATATTTTATGAATAGAGTATTTTTCCTGAATCTGTGGTTTGTCAGTGTGATAACTATGTCAAAGGTTATACTAACTGCTTTCATTTTCTCTGTGAGAATTCTGTGAGTTGAAGCTTTTGAAGTAGTTCATAGACACTGTGCATGAGACAACCCACATCTCAGATTGTCTCTCAACATTTTGGCGGGAAACTTATTAAAAACTAGTGTCAAACATTCATTTAGTAGTGTAAATGCATGTAAACATGACAAAACCTTCACAATGTATTCCACAGACCATTACAGCCTCTTACTTCTTTTCAGAAAGAGAAACAAATTGAATCACAGCTTGCCATTAAATCTTCAGATATTTTGACTGGTTATGAAACAAAACATTATAACTGACCTATTTTATGAATAGAGTATTTTCCTGAATCTGTGGTGTGTCAGTGTGATAACTATGTCAAAGGTTATACTAACTGCTTTCAGTTTCTCTGTGAGAATTCTGTGAGCTGAAGCTTCTGAAGTAACTCATATGAACACTGTGCATGAGACAGCCCACATCTCAGATTGTCTGTCAACATTTTGGCGGGAAACTTATTAAAAACTAGTGACAAACATTCATTTAGCAGTGTAAATGCATCTAAACATGACAAAACCTTCACAATGTATTCCACAGATCATTACAGCCTCTATGTAAGTGAAATTAAGTCCAAAATTACCAACAAGCAATAAAACTCAACATTCTTCTCCCAACTCAATTTTCATACAAATCCTATTATTCACTGTGCCCACACAATCAAAAGCATTTCTATATATTAATAAAGAAAAGAAAAGAGAGTAGAAAATAAAAGGGAGTGAGGCAGAAATAAAAAATGTAAGAGAAAGCTGTAAGAAGTATATACAATGGAATGTTACTTACTGTTTATATTAATAGAGTTAAAAATAAAACATATTATTTACTCTTATTTAGTTCTGATTATTATTAGTTAAAGCATAACAGATTATTTACAAACAGGCATAAGCAGTATAATCAAGAAAGTATAATTAGAAATAGCATTTGAAGAACTTATAAAAACTTTTACAAGGAATAAATATGTTATTATTCTATTAATGATATTTTCATTACTGTTCTCTCCCTGCCCTCCCCCACCCTTTACCCACTACATAATCTAAATAGAATGTCATTGTTTAAACAAAGAAAATAATAAAAGGAGAAGGAAAAAAAAGGTAAAGATAAAAAAATGTATCAAATTACTAACCTTACTTCTTTTCAGAAAGAGAGACAAATTGAATCGCAGCTTGCCATTAAATCTTCAGGTATTTTGACTGGTTACGAAACAAAACATTTCTTTGCACATAGAGAATAACTTTGATTAAATCTTTTCCAAAATATTTGTGGCTTTCTGGAAATGGTGGTAAAGGAGCAAACAAAGGCTGCAAATACTCAGCAGCATATAAATTCCTTCCACACAAGTATCGAAGACAGGAACAGTCCAAACTGGAATAAAAACTCAGTTTATTCGTGCACTGATAAGCGGTTTCACCCCTTCGGGCTTCCTCAGACCATTAAAACTTGGAAGACAAGAACAATTCTACTTTTATACTTCCAAAGTATACCAATTAAACAACTGAATAATCCATCCTGTAGGTAATTCATTCAATTTCATTAAAGTGGTATTCTCACTAAAAGAATCTCACACTGAAAGACTAAAAATATAGCCTACTACTTACAAATATATGATAATTTAAAAACATAAAATACATTAACTACATAGTTTAAAAGTAATTATTCATGATAAATTTGTAGAACATAACTAAAACCCAAACATACAATGAAACTGTGCTCTTTCAGGACAGAGTAGCACAAAAAAATGCTCATAAAAATATGTTCTGTAATGAGGAATATATAATGCATGCAAACTACACACATCAATTGTCATACTGAAAACTGATATGCATGTGTCGTCAAAACATAACATCACAAAAATGCTCATAAAAGCATGTTCTATAATGAGGAATATATAATGCATACAAACAGACCACGCATTAATTCTCATGCTGAAAAATGATATGCATGTGTCGGCACAGAGGCATTACTTTATCAATTACTTAGCTATAAGCCTACGTGCTTTTAATAAGGGTTTCAGGGGTACCTTATCATTCAGGCCAGGGGCTTTGCTGTCCCCAAGTCTAATAATCCACTTAAGCTCACATCTTTCAATGAAGTTTCTAAGGTCCCCTCCTCAACTACTGGGACTAATGGTCTGGATCACCATAAACTTAAAACTATGCTGGTGGCCACACTCTTGGACATGTTTGGAAAATGCATTGGTATCTGAGACTGTACAAATTTGATAGACATGTTCTCTTATCCTATCCCTTAACTTTCTGTCGGTCTTCCCAACGTAATATGCAGAGCACATTATACAGCTTGCCAAATAGACATGTTCTGTCAAACAATCTGCACTAACACTACATTTGAACTCATGCTTCATGACTGGATGTGTAAACATTGCACTGTCATCGATGTAATCACAAAAATTGCATCTACCACAGCGACTGGTACACTGTGATTCAATGGCACCAAGACCACTGCTAGCTCTTGAGTAGCATAGAAGTCTCTTTAAATTGTTCTTATTTTTATACATGAAAGTAGGATGGTCACCTACCAGCTCCTTAATGGTTGGATCCACTGTCGATACACTCCAGTTCTTAACAATGATGTCTTTGATGTCATTGGTATCCTGTGTATAGAATATGGGAACCCTGACTTCTGGACGTGAGGGTTTCTCAACTGGGTTCATACCCAGGCCATTAGATGAAAAGTAAGGGTGGGCACTGCTACCCCCTCAATGCCTCAACTCCTTCGAAACTCTCACATTATAGGATCTGGCCAACAGCCTATCTTGCAATCCCTTCAGCTCATTCTGAAATCCCCCATCTGTGGGGTTGAGCCTGGAAGCTCTCATAACCTGACCTTTGATCACATTCCTAAACACATACCTAGGGTGCATACTCTGTCTATGCAGAAGTGTATTCCTGTGGCATGGCTTCCTATAAACACTAGTGTTCAGGGTCCCATCCCCTAACTTCTCCACAAAAACATCCAAGAATGCTATACAAGTATTTGAAGTGACCATGGTAAACTTCAAATAATTAGTGAGCCCATTTATCTCATCTAGGAACTCTACAAGTCGTTCCTCTCCTCCTGTCCATAATAAAAACAGGTCATCCACAAACCGTTTGTAAAAATAAACGCAATTCTGAAGCTGTCTAAAGGGAACTTTCTTACTGTCCCAAGTGGCCATAACCAAGTTGGTGTAGCTATTGGCACAGGACGTGTCCATAGCTACACCATTTCACTGAATGTAGACCTGTTCACTAAACATAAAAATTTTATTTTCAAGGACAGTTTCTAAAAGTGAAGACAAAAGATCTCTAAACTTGTCACTGTGTTCAGTGTACCTTACCAATGAGCGGGGTGTATACAGCTAATACCATCTTCATTTGGAATCATGGTAAACAGTGATTGTACATCTAAGGTCACAAACACATACTCAAAATCTACAGACAGTAACCTTGTTTCTTCATATAATTCAATAAGAAACTGTTTTCTTGTCTCTTAGAACATGTGGTATCTTGTCCACAACTGGTCTTAGGAACTTCTCCAGGTACAAGGACGTGGGTTCTGTCACCCAATCCCTCCCTGCCACTATAGGTCTCATTGGTGAATGGTGGGGGTCCTTATGAACCTTGGGGGAGTCCCTGTATGACTGGTATGAGTGGACAGTCTACAGTCAGAAATTTTTGCAACTCAATTGGAATCGCATTAGATTTCAAAAGATCTAGCATGTCATACAACCTGAACACCAAACCTCCACTTCCCCCATAGAAAGTATACCATAGAACTTCTCATCATTTAACATAGATATACCATGCTATTGTCATAATCTAACGTGTTCATTACCACTATCAGTCCGCCTTTATCGGATGGTCTGATTCTAATGGCATCATCACATTTATGTCGATTCAAGGCAGTCCTATGTCTAGCAGATGAGTTCCCCCTTCTCATGGACTTTCTTTTAAGTTCCATCTGGTGTAAATCCTCTTCAACCAGTTTAGTAAAGGCATCCAATAGGGGGTGGAGGTTAGGATTGTACATACTGGGTTTACAAAATCTAAGTCCCTCTAATGGGGCAATATTGTTAAACTCTAACATAAGTTGTACATTCCTACTAAACAGTTTAACATCCATAACATTATCTGTTATGTCACTTAGACACTTAGACTTAGAAGCAGCAAATGTGGTTCATGTAACCAATGTTTTTATATGTCCACACAAGATAAAATCACTATTGACAATGGACATAAGACCTTCATTAAACGAAAGGATGGTAATTGTAATACCAAACAGGTTATATATTTGGCCATGTGTCAGTACTGTACTGCCTATTATGTGGGAAGAACCGAACGAAGTTTGAAAAAACGTATTTATGATCACATTTATTGCATCAAAAATAGGGACAAAACAAACGCTTTGTATAGACATATTGAACTTTGTGGAGAGAAACACACTTTTAAATTTCTTATTTTGGAAGTCATCAAAAAAGACCCTAGGGGAGGTGACATAAAAGGTTTGATTGCATTTCGTGAGACATGGTGGCAAATTTACCTTGACGCAACCACACCACCAGGATTAAATGATTTTATATCAACCAAATCTTTACTATTGTGAATTTTTCTTATTATTGTGAGATATTTTGAATTGTTGAATTATTTCTAATAACAGTTCTAAGGGTATAAGTGGAAGCTATGGTTCTTAATTCATAACATCAATTATATTTACAATGTATATTTTTTGTATATAAGATCATTATTTTTTTAGTATATACATAAAACACTGTCACATTAGAGCTTCATTACATATAAAGGTAATAGATTATTCAATGATATTTAGATTATATTCATTAACACTTATCTTTTATATCTTAGGTCATAGTATATATTTAATTAATATAATACATATAGTATTTACTGATACTTTTTATATTTATTCTTATTTTTACATCTATTTTTATATTCATTTTTGTTTTGGTTTATTTGATTATATAATACTAGAATGTATATATATATATTTTATATTTTATATTCATGAAGTATTGTGCAATATTTTTTACAATCAAGAACAAGTGCAACATCTTGTAATTCCTGTCTTTTTTGAATGATAGTTGTACTTTTTCTGTTTTATGTTTTTTAGCTTTAGTAATAACGCTATGTACAGGTTTGATGGTTTTCGTCATTACGAAGACTTGTACTTTTACGAACACGTTTTCATGATTTTCACAGGCATCAGTCATCATACATGTGTATTTCCAACATTTAATACTTGTATAGTATATTCTAACAACATATATATTTTGTAAATAATATTTAAATAGTTATTCTTGATTATATGGTAGTATATATAACTTTATGACAATTGAATGGAAATATACGCATATACTATATGCGCATCAGTTACGCTGAATAGATGGAGTGTTTACGTTTACAAACAGGTTAACAACAATTTTTATTTTGTATGTAAAAAGTAGAACATTAGATATTTATAGAATATCCTTAGGTTAGCTAGATTATGTTATGTTTTGGGGAACTGTTAATTGTGTTAGCATTATTATATGTATTTGATTTTAACATAATTGTGACACTATTACTTTAACTAATTATTGAATTTTGGCGCCAAGAAGTTTATTTAAACTGTGGAGTACTGGCTTCCAACAGTTCTGATGAAGACCATATACATTGGTTGAAAGCGCTTAACGTTTGATCCAGTCTTTTGGCGTCTTTTTTACATCTTGGACATATGTACTTTTAGCCTCATCCAGTCTTGTTTTTTGTATCCTGTTTTATGTCGTGCATTGTAAGTGACTGTTGGATGTTATCTCATTGTCGTCCTGTGGCGTTCTGTGTGGATTAAAACTATTTCTTAACCTTGGATTTTTGAGACGACTGGTGGAGTTTTTTCGCTTATTGGTGAGATCGGATTATACCATTGTACTGTTTGGCTTTTTACATTCTGATGTCGTACTCTTTTTCCGACGACACCGGCGAGTGTACCAGTAATCCAGGTAGTTCGGACATTCCTATGTCCAACAGAGAAGCGGCTACTGTACCTAAAGGGGAGAATGATATTGAAAACATCCACACAGAATTACAGGCACTCAAAGGTGAGGTTTATAACCTCACGGTGTTAATACAAAAACTTCTATCAGGGGAAGCGCATACCAACATCAAGTCTGTTGCACAGCTGCAAACAGACACCAATGCCTTTCCAGGTAATGGTAATGTATTATTATCTATGGACACAAATACTGCTGGAAATGTAGACATTAAAGCAGATGAATGTTTGCAATTACGGAACAACTATTCATCAAAAAATGGTGGGGGTAATAATGATAACAGTATTGTTGATAACGAAGGAGAACATTCTTATGTTAGTGCTGAGATTCCAAATGGACAGCGATCACGTCAACCGAGTCGATCTCAGGGACTTGATTTAGTTACCCCTTTTTCCAGCAGTAACATCAACATTTCAGATTTTACATTTGACTTTTCCATTTATGACATTGACTTAGAGGCTAAAAGAATAGGCACAAAACCTAAGAGATTGTTACCAACTAAGACTTATTCAGCAGTAACTGAACTGAACACGTTAAAGGGTAATGACTGTATTCCACGTACTATCCCTACACAAAAATCAAGATCTGGGATAGAGGAGAAAGGTCAACACAATTTGTTAAATCAATTTTTAACCTTCAATTTTTGTTCGGAGAAAGTTGATGGGTCTAACAAGACCATACTATTTCAAGAAGGCAAAAGAATGGATACTGGCAGCCTTAAGTCCAAGATATACATGTTGGGGAAGAAATTAAAGACTATCAATGGACTGAAGGCTGATGATATGTATTTACACAAATGTTTGGATAAGAAAATAGTACCGAAAGGGTTAAGATTTTTTAAGTTACCGTTAGGTATTGACTTAACAGAATCGGGTAGAGATGAATTTAACAAGTTTTTTGATGAATGTGGATTCAATTTTATTGTATTATTAATGAAATTTTATGACGAAAAATTGAGTAAATTAATAGATGAAGTAGATAACTTAAATATTAGTATTATTAATGATTTATTATTTCAGGATTGGGAGAATTTGTACAAAAAACAGTTTATAGAAGCCGAGAAATGGGCATTAAATTTATGCAAGAGAAAAAACAACAAAATGCTACGGGATAGTGAACAATATCAGAAGAAATTGGCCTATATTTGGCCCAAACAGCGCCCTTGGATAGAGACAGAACAGTATGATAATCGTTATATACAACAGGATCATTACGAAGATGGAGGTGATAATGTTAATGAAGGGAGAAGGGTTAATGAAGGTAGGGATTTTCAGGAGCATTCAAGAAATGTACATCCCCCATTTCCGGACACACACCGGAAAACTTTTCCCAGAAGGAGACAATGGGACAGGAATTCACACAAGTATTAGGGACAGACAATAAAGTATTTGAAGGTATTAATACAGCAAATAATATATCTGAAGACCCGAATACTAATAATAACAACAGTGACAATCAAGAGATTGAGGTCAATGGAAATATTTATTCTTATAACAATTTCAAAATATTTAATTATTCTAAGTTGATTATAGACAAAGTACATTTTAATTTGTTTGAAAAGGGTTTGAAATTTGTTCCGAACCCTAAATTTCAGTTGGTTGACCCTTTGATTGATTTTAAAAAGTTTATTAGGAAAATTAATTTGGAAGTTTTTTTTAATGGTAAGCTTGGAAATCAAAATATTAAGGGAAGCTCAGAGTCGGACAGATCTGAGTTTTCTGTAAAAAGCAAGTTTACACCCATTAATCATCCAATAATTGATGTTTATGATAAAGTAGTAACCAGAGAAATATATAGTGAATATCCATCCTTGAAGAAAATCACACAAATAGAGAATTTGAGTTACGAAGAATCTCTATTATTAACACAGTTAAGGAATGACAATAGTATAAGGTTAATGAAACCAGATAAGGGGGGAGGAATGGCCATCTATGATAGTTTAAGGTACACACAAAAAATCTATGATATTTTACATAACACAAATAATTATGAATCACTATCTATCAATGAAATAAATATTGCCTACCAACGTATTGATTCTTATATTGAAGAGTATTTGATTGATAGTAGAATAACACAAGAAATTTATGACTTTATTAGGGTACCATTTCCTAAGATGGCTACAATGGTAGGCATACCTAAAACACACAAAAATACTCAAGATCCTCCCCTAAGACCGATAGTCTCTGGTAGCCAATCTAAAACCTTTCATATGGGCAAATTTATAGACATCACATTAAAAAATATATATGGTTCAGTTGATCATATGGTTAAAGATTCGTGGTGTTTTCTCTCCAAATTTCCTGTGAAAGACATTGAGTATGATATTCCTATATATATTGTCACCGTTGATGTGATCGACCTTTTTTCTTGTATTCCCAAAGAGGAAGGTTTGGACGCGTTCACTAATAGTATGATTAGACACACTGACCTAGACTGGAATACTATTTGTCTATTATCTGAAATGATGAGTTTAGTTTTGGATAACAATTTTATATTCTTTGAGGGTGAGTTGTTCAGACAAACCAGAGGCGTAGCTATGAAGCAGCTTAGCCCCTATCTATGCCAATCTGGTTATGTTACATTGGGAAGACAGCATGTTATTCAACAGTAGATATTTTTCGCATGTTAAGTACTATTCGAGATTTCTGGACGACATATATATGATATGGTGGGGAGAAGAGAATGAGTTATTGGATTTTATGACATATATTAACAACAGTAGTAAATATTTGAAATTTACTTTCTCATATGATTCTACAGGCTTACCATACCTTGACACTTATGTCACCATCAAGGATGGTAAAGTGGCTTCCAACATACACAGGAAAGCTACTTTTTCCAATAACTATTTGGATTATACTAGTTATCACCCACCGAACGTCAAATACAATGTCTTCAAAGGACAATGTATTAAGTCAGAATGGTATCCAATAAGGACAGCTTACTCAATGAATTGGAATATATCAAAGAATTGTTCGCACAGCGAGGATATCCATCTCCTATGATGGAAGATATTGTATCCTATGTAGTGAAAAATTGGGGGGTCAAATACTCACCAGTACTAGGATCAGGTAAAATTCACAACTCAGTTAGTGAGGTTAGATCAAGTCACAATGGTAACAATGCTGCTTCCAATTACAATCGAGCATGCATTATTACATACAACTTAGGAGTAGACACTACGAAGTACATTATTAGTAGGTTTTGGTACCTAATAAGTAGTGAACCCATGTTGTTTAGGATTTTGGGGTCCAAACCAAGGTTTGTGTATAGGATGGGAAACAATTTAAAAAAGATATTAGAAATACGTTCAGTGAACAAATCTAGTAGACTTAGAAGCAGCAAATGTGGTTCATGTAACCAATGTTTTTATATGTCCACACAAGATAAAATCACTATTGACAATGGACATAAGACATTCATTAAACGAAAGGATGGTAATTGTAATACCAAACAGGTTATATATTTGGCCATGTGTCAGTACTGTACTGCCTATTACGTGGGAAGAACCGAACGAAGTTTGAAAAAACGTATTTATGATCACATTTATTGCATCAAAAATAGGGACAAAACAAACGCTTTGTATAGACATATTGAACTTTGTGGAGAGAAACACACTTTTAAATTTCTTATTTTGGAAGTCATCAAAAAAGACCCTAGGGGAGGTGACATAAAAGGTTTGATTGCATTTCGTGAGACATGGTGGCAAATTTACCTTGACGCAACCACACCACCAGGGTTACATGATTTTATATCAACCAAATCTTTACTATTGTGAATTTTTCTTATTATTGTGAGATATTTTGAATTGTTGAATTATTTCTAATAACAGTTCTAAGGGTATAAGTGGAAGCTATGGTTCTTAATTCATAACATCAATTATATTTACAATGTATATTTTTTGTATATAAGATCTTTATTTTTTTAGTATATACATAAAAACACTGTCACATTAGAGCTTCATTACACATAAAGGTAATAGATTATTCAATGATATTTAGATTATATTCATTAACACTTATCACCAACATCATCTTTTATATCTTAGGTCATAGTATATATTTAATTAATATAATACATATAGTATTTACTGATACTTTTTATATTTATTCTTATTTTTACATCTGTTTTTATATTCATTTTTGTTTTGGTTTATTTGATTATATAATACTAGAATGTATATATATATATTTTATATTCATGAAGTATTGTGCAATATTTTTTACAATCAAGAACAAGTGCAACATCTTGTAATTCCTGTCTTTTTTGAATGATAGTTGTACTTTTTCTGTTTTATGTTTTTTAGCTTTAGTAATAACGCTATGTACAGGTTTGATGGTTTTCGTCATTACGAAGACTTGTACTTTTACGAACACGTTTTCATGATTTTCACAGGCATCAGTCATCATACATGTGTATTTCCAACATTTAATACTTGTATAGTATATTCTAACAACATATATATTTTGTAAATAATATTCATAGGTTCATAGGTTCATAGGTTCATACTAGGCTATCTGCCTGAGGGCATTTACAAGCCTAGCCCATAGTTTTGTGGCTTACGCCACCCCTTTAGTATGGGGAACTATACCCATTATTTTGCTGTGCCTCTGTCGAGCAGTGACACTGAGGTAATCCCTGGGGTATATCTGCGATCTCCCATCCATTGGTCAAGATTTCTCTTGAACAAGACCAGCGAGGTGCTCTGCCTCACATATACCGGGATTTTGTTCCACAGCATAGGGAGTCTTTGGGTGATGAATCTATCCCTCCAGCACATCCTATTAATAGCCGTGTCAAGGTTTAAGTCTCCCGCCCTTGTGGCTCTGACGGATCTAGATTTTTTGAGGTGAAGCATATTCATCAAATCTGGGTTTGACATGGCCTTGTATGTTAGGCAAAGGTCACCTCTGAGCAGGCGGTGAGCGACTGAATAGAGTTGGAGTTCTTTCAGTCGGGCAGCATAGGACAGATGTTTGAGACCCTTTATCCTTTTGGTGAGGAACTTTTATGGCCTCTCAAGCTGCTGCAAGTGTCGGGTCAGATACATTCCGAATGGGGCATTGTACTCAATCATTGGTCTGATGAGTGATGAGTATAGGGAGACTATGACCTCCCTTGATCTAGATGAGAATCCCTTCATGATAAGGTGGGCAATGTAGAAGGTCTTCCTAACCACCTTGGCTACATGGGTGTCGAATGACAGACTACTATCAACTTGGGTCCCCAGGTCCCTGATAACTTCTTCTGTGCTCAGTGGATTGCCACCTATTTGGTAGCTAGGGGTAACCTTGTTTTTCCCGAAGGGTATGACTATGCATTTTTTGGCATTTAACTTTAGGCCATGGCTCTGGCACCAGTTATCCGTTTCTGTGAGACCCTTCTGAAGGATATCTGTGTCAGATGTGTTTTCTACTATGGCCCAGTTTGCAGTCATCTGCAAACTTTGTCAGCCATAACCCTCCTGTGTTTGCTTGTACTGAAAAGTAGATGCCAAACAAGAGTGGGCCCAGGACTGAACCCTGTGGTACACCACTTGTGACAGGCTTTGAGTCTGACATGGCGCCAGCAACTCTGACCCTGTGTGTTCTGTCACTCAGCCAGTTTGCAACCCATCTTGTGATGTATGGGTTAACATTTAAGCTGATGAGTTTTTCAATGATACCCGAGTGGGGTATTGTATCGAAGGCCTTCGCCAGATCGAGGTAGGCTGTATGGACTGCCTTTCCCTCATCAATGGCTTTGGTGACTGTTTCGAAAAAGTCAACCAAGTTTAGAAGGCATGATCTGCCTTTGACAAAGCCAAACTGGGATGGATCCAAAGTCTGCAAATTCCCTATGTCTTTATTTATGAGGTCCATTATGATCCTCTCCATGGCTTTGCAGATAAGGCTTGTCAAGCTGATGGGCCGGTAATTTCCAGGGTCGGTGGAGCCACCGCCTTTGTGAAGTGGGACCACAGTTGCAGTGCGCCACTCCCTGGGTACGTATCCAGAGGTAAGACTATGATTAAACAGCTGTCCTAGCTGTGGGTTTAATTCCTCGTTGAGTTCGTGGTGTTTATGTAGTGGATAACTATTTAAATAGTTATTCTTGTTTATATGGTAGTATATATAACTTTATGACAATTGAATGGAAATATACGCATATACTATATGCGCATCAGTTACGCTGAATAGATGGAGTGTTTACGTTTACAAACAGGTTAACAACAATTTTTATTTTGTATGTAAAAAGTAGAACATTAGATATTTATAGAATATCCTTAGGTTAGCTAGATTATGTTATGTTTTGGGGAACTGTTAATTGTATTAGCATTATTATATGTATTTGATTTTAACATAATTGTGACACTATTACTTTAACTAATTATTGAATTTTGGCGCCAAGAAGTTTATTTAAACTGTGGAGTGCTGGCTTCCAACAGTTCTGATGAAGACCATATACATTGGTTGAAAGCGCTTAACGTTTGATCCAGTCTTTTGGCGTCTTTTTTACATCTTGGACATATGTACTTTTAGCCTCATCCAGTCTTGTTTTTTGTATCCTGTTTTATGTCGTGCATTGTAAGTGACTGTTGGATGTTATCTCATTGTCGTCCTGTGGCGTTCTGTGTGGATTAAAACCATTTCTTAACCTTGGATTTTTGAGACGACTGGTGGAGTTTTTTCGCTTATTGGTGAGATCGGATTATACCATTGTAGTGTTTGGCTTTTTACATTAAGAATGCTATACAAGTATTTGAAGTGACCATGGTAAACTTCAAATAATTAGTGAGCCCATTTATCTCATCTAGGAACTCTACAAGTCGTTCCTCTCCTCCTGTCCATAATAAAAACAGGTCATCCACAAACCGTTTGTAAAAATAAACGCAATTCTGAAGCTGTCTAAAGGGAACTTTCTTACTGTCCCAAGTGGCCATAACCAAGTTGGTGTAGCTATTGGCACAGGACGTGTCCATAGCTACACCATTTCACTGAATGTAGACCTGTTCACTAAACATAAAAATGTTATTTTCAAGGACAGTTTCTAAAAGTGAAGACAAAAGATCTCTAAACTTGTCACTGTGTTCAGTGTACCTTACCAATGAGCGGGTTGTATACAGCTAATACCATCTTCATTTGGAATCATGGTAAACAGTGATTGTACATCTAAGGTCACAAACACATACTCAAAATCTACAGACAGTAACCTTGTTTCTTCATATAATTCAATAAGAAACTGTTTTCTTGTCTCTTAGAACATGTGGTATCTTGTCCACAACTGGTCTTAGGAACTTCTCCAGGTACAAGGACGTGGGTTCTGTCACCCAATTCCTCCCTGCCACTATAGGTCTCATTGGTGAATGGTGGGGGTCCTTATGAACCTTGTGGAGTCCCTGTATGACTGGTATGAGTGGACAGTCTACAGTCAGAAATTTTTGCAACTCAGTTGGAATCGCATTAGATTTCAAAAGATCTAGCATGTCATACAACCTGAACACCAAACCTCCACTTCCCCCATAGAAAGTATACCATAGAACTTCTCATCATTTAACATAGATATACCATGCTATTGTCATAATCTAACGTGTTCATTACCACTATCAGTCCGCCTTTATCGGATGGTCTGATTCTAATGGCATCATCACATTTATGTCGATTCAAGGCAGTCCTATGTCTAGCAGATGAGTTCCCCCTTCTCATGGACTTTCTTTTAAGTTCCATCTGGTGTAAATCCTCTTCAACCAGTTTAGTAAAGGCATCCAATAGGGGGTGGAGGTTAGGATTGTACATACTGGGTTTACAAAATCTAAGTCCCTCTAATGGGGCAATATTGTTAAACTCTAACATAAGTTGTACATTCCTACTAACAGTTTAACATCCATAACATTATCTGTTATGTCACTTTTAGTCAAGGGTATAAAGGAGAATCCTTTATCCAAGAGATCTAACTCATCCTTATCCAAAGCCTTCTGAAATAATTTCCATACTAATGTAGATTCACACGCTCCAACATCATCTTTAACATGGGGCCTGTGTGTTCCTCCCCTGACACTTTGCATTTTTGCGTACCTCTGCTCATGGACCTGGTCCTCCTTCCCCTCCATTGATCGTTGATGGGGAAAGGGCATGGTCCTTTTGAGCCAGTGGCTACAGACTTAAAAGCAGTACTAATCTTGCTGCGAACTACAGATCCAGGTTCCACATTCACTACAGAGGTCTTAGGCCTATCAGCATAAGACTGTCCGACTCCCTGATACACCAAACCCATCACCCTGTATACAGCCGTCCATATTGCTCACATCATTCATTGTTACATTCAAATTAATATTATCAGCATTATAAACATTGTGTGCATCACTATTAACTACATTTTCCTCATTGAAAACTTCACTAGAAACATCATTAACGTTATGTACATTATCCACAGGTCTAGGCACATTCAAACTCAGTGCATCTCTATTGTTCGGCAAGGTTGCCCTATTTACAGGGGTATTACCCCTCCCCTGTCAAGTCATCCTACCCGGCTCATTCCTTGGCCAAGTAAAGACATGCCCATTCCTGAAATAGACAGTGTCTGTATGTATCTTGTTCTTTTTCATACACAAAAACGTTATCAAGATGTACAATCACTGTTTACCATGATTCCAAACGAAGATGGTATTAGCTGTATACACCGCTCATTGGTAAGGTACACTGAACACAGTGACAAGTTTATAGATCTTTTGTGTTCACTTTTAGAAACTGCCCTTGAAAATAACATTTTTATGTTTAGTGAACAGGTCTACATTCAGCGGGATGGCGTAGCTATGGACACATCCTGTGCCAATAGCTGTGCCAACTTGGTTATGGCCACTTCGGAGAGCAAAAAACTTTTCCCTTTAAACAGCTTCCAGAATTACATTTATTTTTACAAACGGTTTGTGGATGACCTGTTTTTATTATGGACAGGAGGAGAGGAATGACTTGTAGAGTTCCTAGATGAGATAAATGGGCTCACTAATTATTTGAAGTTTACCATGGTCACTTCAAATACTTGTATAGCATTCTTGGATGTCTTTGTGGAGAAGTTAGGGGATGGGACCCTGAACACTGGTGTTTATAGGAAGCCATGCCATAGGAATACACTTCTGCATAGAAAGAGTATGCACCCTAGGTATGTGTTTAAGAATGTGATCAAAGGTCAGGTTGAGAGCTTCTAGGCACAACATCACTGATGGGGAATTTCAGAATGAGTTGAAGGGATTGCAAGATAGGCTGTTGTCTAGATCCTATAATGGAGATGAAGTATGTGAGTTTCTCAAAGGAGTTGAGGCATTGCGGGGTAGTAGTGCCCGCCCTTACTTTTCATCTAATGGCCTGGGTATGAACCCAGTTGAGAAACCCTCATGTCCAGAAGTCAGAGTTCCCGTATTCTATACACAGGATACCAATAAGATCAAAGACATCATTGCTAAGAACTGGGGTGTATGGACAATGGATCCAACCATTAAGGAGCTGGTAGGTGGCCATCCTACTTTCATGTATAAGAATAAGAACAATTTAGAGACTTCTGTGCTACTCGAGAGCTAACAGTGGTCTTGGTGCCATTGATTCACAGTATACCAGTCGCTGTGGCAGATGCAATTTTTGTGATTATATCAATGACAGCGCAACGTTTATACATCCAGTCACGAAGCATGAGTTCAAATTTAGTGTTGGTGCAGATTGATTGACAGAATATGTTGTCTATTTGGCAAGCTGTATAATTTGCTCTACATATTACATAGGGAAGACCGACAGAAAGTTGAGGGATATGATAAGAGAACATGTCTATCAGATTTGTATAGTCTCAGATACCAATGCACTTTGCAAACATGTCCAAGAGTGTGGCCACCAGCAT